>NW_022281727.1:0-9934 GCF_004355925.1 Anarrhichthys ocellatus | reverse complement strand
TACACAGTAACACACAGACACTTACACAGTAACACACAGACACACACGGACACAGACACACAGTTAAACCTCTCACTCCCACAGACAGAACAAACACAGAAGAAGTAAAACCTGATCCACGTCATCCTCTGTGAATTCCTGACTGTCATCACAAGAGACAAACGTTTGATGAGTTATTGAAAACATCAAAGACGTGTTGAATACTAGCCCACACAGGTTTTTGAGGATCTCATGTGGCTCACAGGTGAACTGCAGGTAGAACTGATCCCTTGTCACCCCCCAGCCGGCCCCGACTGCTGCAGCGACCGTTGGGTTAATCCCATTGTTACACAGATTTAGTGCTAAATAAAAGACCTCCAGGAACAGCCAATGGAAAAGGCAGCAGCTAAAGAAGGGTAGCTAAAGTCAGCAGCTGGTTATCGATCTGTATTGAAGGATAAAACACTGAGGCAGCAGAAATGCTGGTTAAATACCAGGACACGTGTACCCGTCCACTCACCTGTCTGTCCTCCACAGGAGCTGGTGACGGAGCTCCACATGCAGTCCATCTTCACTGATGTGGGTAAGCTGAGTCTGAATGATCCGTCTCACAGCGCCCTCATCCCCGGCTCACTGGGGCAGACCTCCACAGCCTGGATCAGTCAGTCCGGAGAGGCTCACTACGCTCTGGCTTCACCTGCTGGAGGCATCATGGTGGTCTCTCTGCCTCCTCAGGACACACAAGGTAAAGACATGGTTCATGTGGTCCCATGTTATTGTTTATTGTTAAATGTTACGCACCAACCGCCACGACAAATTCCTTGTGGGTGCAAACTTCCTTGGCAATAAATGGTTCTGATTCTGATATGGTCTCACAGACAGGTTCACATGGTCTCACGTGGTCCCATATGGTCCCCACATGGTCTCAAACAGGTTCACTTCTGAAAGCTACATGCCTTCACTTGTACACTTATAGGTGTGTGTGTGTGTGTGTGTGTGTGTGTGTGTGTGTGTGTGTGTGTGTGTGTGTGTGTGTGTGTGTGTGTGTGTGTGTGTGTGTGTGTGTGTGTGTTACAGGCAGCATGTCGGTGGTGGAGCTGAAGAGGAGCTCCATGATGCAGAGGTTGTCTGGCTGGATGCCCTCATCGATTCGTGGGGACCAGACAGCTGACCTGGTGCTCAGTCTGGCTGTCAGAGAGCTGGAGGAAGACTCCTTCATCTTCGCTCTCTGTCAGGACCACAAGCTGCGTATGTGGTCCTTCAGGGTGAGACAGACACAGTGAAGATCTACATGATGATGATGTTCAAACAAACTAGTTTAACATGAGGTCATCAGGAAGCTGTTGAATCCTCTTTGATCAGTTGATACGTTGAGATATTTGGTCCTTAAACGAGTCCTCTTCTAATTATCGTGATGATCAAAGTAAAGTACAAGTACTAACAGTACTGCAGCATGCTGACACCTCCAGACCACGTTCTGCATGTTGGTGTCCTGCGTTGCTGCCAGTCTTCTCCACCGATACTCTGTAATATTTCCAGTACATACAGGTAGTACAGGATGAAGTACTACATCAGTAAGAGTACTTGTTGTCCCCCCTCAGGAGCAGGCGTGTCTGCTGGAGGCCGACATGCTGGACTACATGCCGGCCTGCAGAGGACTGAAGCACCAGTCGGGCCAGGGTCACCGTCTGAGGGTTTCCTCGTCCTCCTCCGGCCTCGTTCTGTGCGTCTACCTGTCCGTCCCTCAGAGAGGACAGTTCACCGTCCTGCAGCTGGTCGCCACTGACAACAACCGCTACAGCCTGGACCACCTGTCCTCTCTGTTCAGCACGCAGGTGAGCTGTGATGTCACTTATGTGTGCCGATGTTAGTCGTGGATTTGATCTGACTTTTTGAGTTCAGGCCTCAGAAATGTGTTGGAATGCTCAAAGTGATTCTTAAGATAATATGTTGTTCAAGTTGAGATAAATCACGGCAACACATTTCGTGGACATTAAAGTAACTTTTTACCGTCCTGTGTGTTTGTGGCGCTGAAGAGACATCAAGTATTGTAACTTTTCAAACATGATAATCTCTACAGAAACAATACGTTCCTCACTCGTTTCTGCTTTGGCCCCTTTTCTAAAGGACCGAAATATTCAATATCTCAACCAATTTAAGATCAGGACATATAGTGCGTCCGTCTCTGCTTTTGTCTTCTGTATAACAGATGTAATTAAACTCTGTCTGTCAACAGGAGACTCTGGTGGACTTCGCTCTGACCTCCACAGACATCTGGGCTGTCTGGCTGGACGACTCCAACACCACTGTTGTCAAATACATCAACTTTGAACAGTAAGTCACACGAATGATCTCCAGTAATCTGAGCTGGTAATTAAGACTTCAGAACCCCCGTAACAAGTACAGTCTGTTTTTTTTGTATAGCCCAAAATCACAACTTTGCCTTTACAATCTGTACAACATACGACATCCTTTGTCCCGGGACCTCACATCAGAACTCCCTAAAATAACCTTTAACAGAAAAAAGGAAGAAACCTCAAAGAAACAGAGGAGGATCCAGGATGGACAGAAGTCAAAAGATGTAATGGGAACAGAATTAAGAGAGGAGCTCATTGTGTCATAGGAAGTCCTCCAGCAATCTAGGCCTATGGAAGCATAAATCGGGGCTGGACTAAGGCAAACCTGAGCCGGCCCTAACTATAAACCTGATGAATAGATATACTGGCCAGCTTTAGAATTAAGTCTACATGAGCAGAGAATGAAGTCCCTGCCTTTCTCCGGTTCCCCCTCAGGTAAACACTGTCAGCACTGTTGGCTCTGAGTCAGCCGTTGGCATGTTGAGAGCAGCGTGGTAGAAACCCCTCAATCATAGATATGCTTGGATTTGAAATGTAGTGTCTTGAATGTTAAAATAAGTCTTTTCTGCAGCACATCACTGGCAGAAGACCTCCTTTGAAATTGATTTTGTGTGTTTTCTAGTAACACAGCAGGTCAGTGGAACCAGGTGTTTGTTCAGCCTCCACCTGAAGAAGAAGTCCATATCGGAGTGGACCAGGACCCCAGAGTAAGACAAGTCAGACTGTGACATAAGGAGTGATTTGACACAGCTGAATTTAGAGCTGAAACAATTACTCAAGTAGTCTAATGACAGAAAAGCTCTCAGCGACTAAATTGATTGTAAAATCAATTTAAGAAAAAAAAGAGTTTAAGAAAAAAAGGTTATCCTATTTTGTTCATGATTAAATAATTAATCGGTAATGAAAATAATTGTAAGTTGCAGCTCTAGTTGGAAGAATAATATATATATGTACATTTTCTGTACATTTACTGTGGTATGTTTTTTTCATTTACATTGAGAGTATATTTAGGAAGGTAGTAAAAGAAAAAAATAATTACACATTTTATACAATATAGTATATTATAAGTATAATAAATATAATAAAAGAAAAAAAGAATAAAAAAAATTCAAGATTAGATAAAGTCAAATGATAGAAATGAAGAAACACTAATTGTATATGTGATGTGTGTTGTCACGATAACTGAGCAGACTGTTTTGACATCCATTGTGTCTGGTTAAATACTGTCTGTGTTGTGTGTTAACAGGAGACGTACCTGGAGGTTCTCTTCTCTCCTCTACACTTCACAGCTTCAGCCATAGTTAAAGCTCTACAGGTAAGATACTACCTTCTCTAGTTAAAGCTCTACAGTTGAGAGACTACCTTCTCTAGTTAAAACTCTACAGGTGAGAGACTACCTTCTGTAGTAAAAGCTATACAGGTGAGAAACGATCCGCTGTAGTTAAAGCTCTACAGGTGAGAAACTACCTTCTGTAGTTAAAGCTCTACAGGTCGTCGTTAAAGCTCTACGGGTCGTCGTTAAAGCTCTGAAGGTCAAAGTGTGTTTTGTGTATCAGATCTACCGCAGAGGCTCAGAGAGAATCACTGATCTGTCCTGGGACAGTCTGAAGAAAGAGGTGACCGTGGCTGTGGAGAGTGAGGTACTTTACTGTGTGTGTATGTATGCATGTATGTATGTATGTATATGCGTGTGTGTATGTATGCATGTATGTATGTATGTATATGCATGCATGTATGTATGTATGTGTGTGTGTGTGTGTGTGTGTATGTGTATGTGTGTGTATGTATGTGTATGTATGTGTGTGTATGTATGTGTATATATGTGTGTGTATGTATGTGTGTGTATGTATGTGTATATGTGTATATATGTGCGTGTGTATGTGCGTGTGTATATATGTGTGTGTATGTATGTGTGTATGTATGTGTATATATGTGTGTGTGTGTGTGTGTGTGTATATATGTGTATGTATGTGTGTATATATGTGTATGTATGTGTGTATATGTGTGTATATATATATGTGTATGTATATATATGTGTATGTATATATATGTGTATGTATATATATGTGTATGTATATATATGTGTGTATATATATATGTGTATATATATATATGTGTATATATATATATGTGTATATATATATATGTGTGTATATATATATGTGTATATATATATATGTGTGTATATATATATATGTGTGTATATATGTGTGTGTATATATATATATGTGTGTATATATGTGTATGTGTATATATGTGTATATATGTGTATGTATATATGTGTATATATGTGTATGTATATATGTGTATGTATATATGTGTATATATATATGTGTATGTGTATGTATGTGTATGTGTATGTATGTATATATGTGTATGTATGTGTATGTGTATGTATGTATATATGTGTATGTATGTATATATGTATATATATATATATGTATATGTATATATATATATGTATATGTATGTATATGTATATATATATATGTATATGTATATATATGTATATATATGTATATATATGTATATGTATATATATGTATATATATGTATATATATATATATGTGTATATATATATGTATATATATATATATGTGTATATATATATGTATACATGACATTGGATTTGCAGCAGAAACAACCCTAAACCAACTCAAGTCTTCCAAGAAGATTTCAGAGAGGCAGGTGCTGGAGATCAAGATGGACTGTAAGAAACTCTTGATCACCCTGACTGAGAAGCTGCTGAAAAAGGGTCCAGTGCATCACCAACTGGTGAGAAGCATGCAGTGCCTTGACCCAAGACGCATGGCTGTGTCCAAGGAGCTGTGCGTGCCTCAAATGAGAAGAGTGTTGCACACACTTGTTGAGGCCAAACATGTAGATGAGTCAGTGTGCGATGACATCCTCCGAGAGTTCAGTGAGTTTTGTGACTCAGCTGCTCATCAGGCCAACTTCAGGGAGTTTGACCCCAAGACAGACCGGGTGGACACCCTCCTGTACGAGACAATGGGGTCGAGACCATCATTTTCCAGAGTGTGGGATGTGGTGAAGGTACTGCTTGTCCTGTCTCATGGACAGGCCAGTGTTGAGCGTGGATTCTCAATCAACAAGGAAATGATCGTAGAAAATCAGAAGGAGAAGTCCCTGGTGGCTCAGAGGCTCATCGTCGACCATGTCAGGTCTGTTGGGGGCGTAAACAAGGTAGAGATCACCAAAGAGCTGTTGCTTTCAACTGCAAGAGCCAGGCAGAATTACCATGGGTACCTGGATGAAGAGAAGAGAAAGGAGAGGCAAGGCATTGACCTGAAGAGAAAGGCACTCACAGATGAGCTGGATGACTTGAAAAAGAAGAGGGCAAGAATGGAGACTGATATTAGCGCACTTCAGAAATCAGCAGATGAATATGCTGAGAAAGCAGAAGCTACAAGCAAACTGACCATCACCAAATCCAACAGCTTCCGCCGAACTGCAAAAGAGAAGAAGGTATCTCTGCTGGAGATTGAAAAGCAGATAGATGCGAAGCTTGCAGAAATGAAACGCTAAGCTGGCAAGTTCAGTTAAGGTCCCGTGGACAGTAAGGCACAAGAAAGCACTTTTTTTTTTTTTGCTCTCATTACAACTTGGTCAGGTTGCCACTAGCTATTCTCTCTCACTAGCCTCTCAAGGGGACAGAACTGTCTGTGTCTCTCTCTCTCTCTGTGTGTGTGTGCGTGTGTGTGCGCGTGTGTGTGTGTGTGCGTGTGTGTGTGTGTGTGTGTGTCAGTCAAACACAAAAAGAAAGCACTTGTTCTGCGAATGTTGTTTTATAAACCTGTTTAAATGTTAAATAGTTTGTTGTTTTATGGTCAAAGAGTTAGTTGCCAACTCAACATTTTGTTAAAATTTGCACTACAAAAGGGAAAGCAATGTAGTAGCTGGATGCTACCTACTAAAGCTCTTATTGATGTGTCAATGTTATGAATACCTGTCAACCAGAGTATATTTATAAATGTTTATTCTCTTAATCAAACTATTGTCTCTCATTCATTTGTGTCATTTAAGGTATACTGTATGCTTGAAATCTCATTGTTAGTTTAAATTCGACATTTTCTCACTTTTTCAGGGATTACACGGAGATTTCACAAAATGTTTGGTCATGGAAATTTGATTTAAAGTCATGGAAATCCATTGGTCAAAATGTGTATGAACCCTGAGTTATATAAATGTAAAATATATTTAAGCACATTTGTTATAACTTAAATCCTTTTAATTTAGGGTTGGGAAACCCACATTACTCTATCAAAGATCAAACTATTAAAGAAAATAGCAAAGACAAATATCAAACAAGTTATTACAATAACTTTGTTCAAAGCTTAAAATCCTTTCAAGGGTTTGTTTGCACAATCCCACGTGAAGTATTTCATCTGTTGTAAAGCCATGTTTAAAGTAGTCTTCAATGTACTCACAATACATTTCATGTCAAGTGTACAGTGTTTAAGTATCTCATAATTTTGACTGTCTATCTCAGAATTATGACTTTCTATCATAGTTATGACTTTCTATCTCATAATTTTGACTATGGGGATATTTTTATTATCAAGTCTAAATTTTTTTTTTTTTTTTTTTTTGCTGGCGGATTCGCGGGCCACATAAAATGACGTGGCGGGCTGGATTTGGCCCGCGGGCCGGGAGTTTGAGACCCCTGTATTAAATCATATTTGTTAAAAACTGTTTGCTCTGCTTCTTTCAACACAATAAATATATTAATAATAATGTCCTCCACCTGTCTCTCCTCCTGTCTGTCGTCCTCTGTTTCCCTTTAGCTCCAGAGCAGTGTGACAGAGTTTGAGTTTTCTCAGGAGGAGTACCGTCAGCTGCAGGTTGAGTTCTGGTCTAAGTTCTACGCCTGCTGTCTTCAGTACCAGGAGGTCCAGTCTCTTCCTCTGGGTCTCACTGTGAACCACAACACAGGGCTGGTCTGTCTGCTGAAGAAGGTGATCTACGTTATTGATCAGGGGGATCTGGGTCTGTTGATCAGGGGGATCTAGGTCTGTTGATCAGGATCAGGGTCTGACCTGCTGTTTGTGTTCCAGGGTTTCGTGTCGTTCCTCCTGCCGTGTTTCGCTGTGGATCATCTCTACCTGTCTTATGACGAGTACCTGTTCTCAGAGGACGAGACCCCCATCACTGAAGGTCTTATAATAATCTCACTGTAGTGATCAATAAGTTCACTGTAACACAACAGAGACGGGATGCAAGACTGTGTGTTGATGTGTGGTCTTCATGTGGACCCCCAGACCCCGATCTGGGCCGTGACGTCCTGCAGCTGGTTCAGTGTCTGCGGCTGGTCAGTGATGCGGTTTCTGGAGAGATGGCCTATGAGATGGAGAAAGCTCTGGAGCACCTGGAGTCACCTGAGAGGGCAGCAGACCTGGTCCTGGAGAACCTGCTGTCCAATGACGAGTCAGTGGTCTGCTGTTAAGATCAATACTGTTATCAATACGATCAATCAATGAGATCAATTAAGAGTATTTTAGAAGACTAATCCGTTGTTTCCTGCAGTGAGAACGTCATAGAGGAAATCCAGAACAAACTGCAGGACATTCGGAACCCGATGGCGGCCATGATGGTCCTGCTGAGGGAGCTGGACCTCGAGACGGACTCAGACGCGGGGGGGGAAGGACCCGTCATACCTGGTGGGACCCTTAAGACTTCTGGTTCAGACATACAGACCCTTATGACTCCTGGTTCAGACATACAGACCCTTATGACTCCTGGTTCAGATATACAGACCCTTATGACTCCTGGTTCAGATATACAGACCCATGTGGACTCCTGGTTCAGATATACAGACCCATGTGGACTCCTGGTTCAGATATACAGACCCATGTGGACTCCTGGTTCAGATATACAGACCCATGTGGACTCTGGTTCAGATATACAGACCCATGTGGACTCTGGTTCAGATATACAGACTCATGTGGACTCCGGTTCAGATCTACAGATTCCTGTGGACTCCGGTTCAGATCTACAGACTCATGTGGACTCCTGGTTCAGATCTACAGACTCCTGTGGACTCTGGTTCAGATCTACAGACTCCTGTGGACTCCTGGTTCAGATCTACAGACCCATGTGGACTCCTGGTTCAGATCCTCAGACTCATGTGGACTCCTGGTTCAGATCCTCAGACTCCTGTGGACTCTGGTTCAGATCTACAGACCCATGTGGACTCCTGGTTCAGATATACAGACTCATGTGGACTCTGGTTCAGATCTACAGACCCATGTGGACTCCTGGTTCAGATCTACAGACCCATGTGGACTCCTGGTTCAGATCTACAGACCCATGTGGACTCCTGGTTCAGATCTACAGACTCCTGTGGACTCCTGGTTCAGATCTACAGACTCCTGTGGACTCTGGTTCAGATCTACAGACCCATGTGGACTCCTGGTTCCTGATGTGCCTCTTGTGTGTTTGTTAACCCTGCTCTGTGTCTTGCAGGTCTGAACCTGAAGATCAGCCTGTCTCAGCTGTTGGGCAGCAGCTCAGCGGTGTCTGTGGTCTGTCAAGCTGTCTGTCACCTGACTATGACCAGGACCCTGTTCTGTAGAGACCTGCTGATCCTGCAGAAACTCTATCTGCGTTTTGGAGACAACGTACGAACACGCACGTCACAGTTTAAAGTTTGAACTTGGGCCGCTGGTCCACCTTAACTTTGTGAGGCGATGTCGATGTTTGAATTAACTGATAATACGATTTTGTGTGTGTGTGTGTGTGTGTGTGTGTGTGTGTGTGTGTGCGTGTGCGTCTCTCTCTCTCTCAGGTGTTTCTGGGTGGGGGGGCTCAGCTTCTCCAGCTCCAGCAGGACCTGATCCCTCGGAGCTCCAATCTTCTCTCCTCTTATTACCTCCTCAAACACATCAGTCAGAGCCTGGCCTCCTCTGTCCCCATCGACATCATGTGAGTACACAACCATGTGTACTAGTACACACATTTGGTTTAGTTCATTGTTATTTATTAATTATCCTTTTCATGCTGAGTGACACACTTCAATACGAGATTTAAAGTACTTTAGTGTGATTCTTTGTGGAGAAACTTCGTTTTACAGATCTGTGGATTAAATCAAATGAATAATTAGTCGACAAAACTTTAAGTAGGCCAAAGAAAGTCCGAGAGAATATGAGAAACGCACCGATAGATGTAGAAACTGACTAACATCTGACCTCCTGCAGAGATGCTAACCTGCAGCACCTCACAGTGTTGGAGCTGTCGGACACACCAACCCTCTCCACCAACAGATCAGGTCAGTGTCAATATGAGGTAATGACAGTAACAGACGTGATGTTCAGTGTATTTATGAGGTAATGACAGTAACAGACGTGATGTTCAGTGTATTTATGAGGTAATGACAGTAACAGACGTGATGTTCAGTGTCTATATGAGGTAATGACAGTAACAGACGTGATGTTCAGTGTATTTATGAGGTAATGACAGTAACAGACGTGATGTTCAGTATATACAGTGGGTACGGAAAGTATTCAGACCCCTTTAAATTTTTAACTCTTTGCTTCATTGCAGCCATTTGCTAAAATCAAAAAAGTTCATTTTATTTCTC
>NW_022281726.1:3352-10040 GCF_004355925.1 Anarrhichthys ocellatus | reverse complement strand
TGTTTGTCGTGTGATGTTTGTCGTGTGATGTTTGTCGTGTGATGTTTGTCGTGTGATGTTTATGGTGATGTTTATGGTGATGTTTATGGTGTTGTTTATCGTGATGTTTATCGTGATGTTTATCGTGATGTTTATCGTGATGTTTATCGTGTGGTTTATTGTTGACTCACCCAGCAGCAGCAGAGCTGAAGCTCCCAGAGCCGACAAGTGACAGAACTTGAGCTCCAGAGTCAGCAGGTAAACCAGAGGAACACAGAGAGCTCCACACAGAGCCGGCAGCAGACGCAGAGTCCACACACTCACACTGCTGGGATACTCTGTAGGACAAACACACCGGTTCAAAGTGGTTTAAACTGGTTCAAAATGGTTTAAACTAGTTTAAACTAGTTCAAACTGGTTTAAACCAGTTGTGGTACAGTAACTGGTGTTCCTACCTGCTCCAATTCTGTTCCACACAAAGTTCCCATCAAATCCTCCCAGGTACGCTGCAACAAACACATTAATGACATGATCACACAGGTGTCTGACACACAAGTAACATCATGGAGCGGTTGTCGCGGTAACTGACCTCCGAGGGCCAGGATCATGTGACCGAGCGGCGGCCCGCTGTCATCGATGAAGAAGACTCTCTTCATGTAGAGAGACACGAACTGACCGTAGTACACCTCATCGAACCTGTACAACACAAACATCATGGAGACAGGTGAGACAGGTAAGACAGTCTGGTGTGTGAGTCCGGGTGACCAGGTGTGTAAAACAAACACACTCACACCACAGCGTTGGGGTAGCTGAGGTGGCTCAGTCTGGTCCACAAGGCCAGCAAGAAGACCAGCAGCAGGACTAGGTCCACCTGAGCCGTCACCACCAGGGGGAGCTGCAGCATCACTGACACCTGAGACACAAGACAGGTGAGACACAAGACAGGTTATAAATGTTATAGATGCAATAAATGTTATAAATGTTGAAAAAATTATAAATATACATTTAATAAATGTAATAAATATAAATATTCTAAATGTTCTGTTATAACGACTTTCTTTGTCATCTGAATCTCGTCAAATTCTACATTTAAATTGACCAAAACAATATCTGAATAGTTTGTTTCTGAAGTAAAGAAACATTTCGTGTCAATGATAAAATATAGAAACTTTACATTTTATGAACTTATTTCCGTGTTTGTTTCTTCTCATCTCATCTTTACTGGATTTATTTATTTTTCTATCAGAAATAAAAACTATCAGCTGCTATATGTGACGTCATCATCTAATAACACATAATTATTTTATCATTTAATACAAAACAATATTTAATTAAGAAAAATAATCTGAGATATCGATCACATCTCAATGTGAGAGAATGGAGCTAACAGCTGTTAGCATTGTTAGCATTAGCCTCATCGTTAGCATTAACCTCACCGTTAGCTGTTAGCCGTCAAGAGTCCCGTTACCGTAAACTCACCTGGTGACGTCACTCCATTAACCTCAAACAGACCATCCCACCAGTACAGAGCCGGTGCCCCGTGGCTCTTCAACGTTTCTCCCGGTTCGTTTGGAGCACCGAGCCGCTCGATGTGTCCGGTGTTTGGTTGGTGCTGTCTGCTCTCTGAGCCGCTCGATATGTTTGATTAGTGCTGTCTGCTCTCTGAACCGCTCGATGTGTCCGGTGTTTGATTAGTGCTGTCTGCTCTCTGAGCCGCTCGATGTGTCCGGTGTTTGATTGGTGCTGTCTGAGCCGCTCGATGTGTCCGGTGTTTGATTGGTGCTGTCTGCTCTCTGAGCCGCTCGATGTGTCCGGTGTTTGGTTAGTGATGTCTGCTCTCTGAGCCGCTCGATGTGTCCGGTGTTTGATTGGTGCTGTCTGCTGTCTGAGCCGCTCGATGTGTCCGGTGTTTGATTGGTGCTGTCTTATCTCAGTGTTTATTTAGTTTCTTAGATTTAATATTTAAATATATTTTGACATTAGTATTAACATATTGAATTCTTGTATTTTATGATCACGTTTCTTTTTAGTTGTATTTTATATTTTTATTTTCTTTATAAAGTCCTTTGTAACACTATTAAAACAAATAAAGTTTATTATTATTATTTATAATATTGCGCTGGTTCATAGGGGCGGATGAAGACGAGTAGAAGAAGATTAAAACAACTTTCATCCATTAACCTGCTGGATTCTTTCCCAGCATGCACTGGGTCAGAGACATAATACACCTGCACAGGTGATCAGTGCAGACAGTTCACCTGCTTCACCTGTTATATAAATGTCAGATTATATTGAAATATTGATGTCACACTAATGTCACAAAGTACATTTACTCAAATACCACACTTAAGTACAGTAATGATGTACTTGTACTTTACTTGTGTAGTTCAGTTTTCTCCTGCTTTATACTTCTACATTTATTTAATAACTTAGTTACTTTATAGAGTCAGATTATTCGTCAACAGGTGAGCACGTTTATTGAAATATTAATGTGAATAATTGTACACAGGAAGAGGCCCCACGCTAACACCAGTTAGCTTCAGGCTGACCTCAGCTAACACCTGGCTAACTCCAGTTAGCTCCAGGCTAACCTCAGCTAACCTAAGCTAAATTCAGGTTGTTGCCAGTTATTTTAGGAATAGACCAGATGAGCACATGTTAGCAAACTGTTAGCCATGATTAGCCCAGCATGTGACACATTAGCACCAGTCTAATCCAGTTAAGTACCAGTTTAATTCAGGTTAGCATCATGTTTAGCCACCTCAATTCTCAATATCCACATGTTAGCATTGAACTAGCACAGGTTAGCCTTGTTGCTATGCATGTTAGCACAGACTGAGTCTCTTTCATCGGTCATCTCTGATTGGCTCGTGGGGCATTCCGTGGGCGGAGCCTGAGTGAGAGTTCCCACAATGCCTCTTCTGCCAGGTGATCGCTGAAGTCATTAAAGAACGATATGATGTCATCATTAGGCTGCAGACTGTAGGGACTGCAGACAGAGAGAGAAACAGGTATTAGGACTGTAATACTATATTATGTAGGTGTCACGGGGCATGATGGAGGACTCAAACGCAGACCAGAAGTAGAGTGAAGCGGGAATTTAATGAATACTTAAATCAGAACATGAAACTTGCAGGAACACAGTGAATCTACGGACGAGACAAGAGACGAGGGGAAAATCCAGCAGAACAGAGGCAGGACAGGACAGGACAGGACAGACAGGTGCACTGAATGAGTTGATAGGTCAGTGAGGTGAGTGAGAAATAAAGAGACAGGAGAGAAGGGGCAGAGCTGTGACAGTTGGTAATAATACTTATTATAGATGTAATAATACTAAAGGTGACATACTGTAATACTACTTATTATAGATGTAATAATACTACAGGTGACATACTGTAATACTACTTATTATAGATGTAATAATACTACAGGTGACATACTGTAATACTACTTATTATAGATGTAATAATACTACAGGTGACTGACACTTGCTGGTAGCTCCTCAGAGTGTCCAGGATGTTGAATTGCTGCCAGCGTTTAGAGAAGTTGACCTTTGATCCCTGTGATGTCATCAACGTGTCAGGATTCCCCAGGTGGACGAAGGTCAAGTCCTGAAGGATTAACCCCCTGATCAGACAGACAGGTTAGAGAGATAGATATAATAATGCAGTGTTTATGTATATATGTGGGGTATAGAGGGTATTAACCTACAGGTAGGGTATATATGTGTGGTACAGAGGGTATTAACCTACAGGTAGGGTATATATGTGTGGTACAGAGGGTATTAACCTACAGGTAGGGTATATATGTGTGGTACAGAGGGTATTAACCTACAGGTAGGGTATATATGTGGGGAATAGAGGGTATTAACCTACAGGTAGGGTATACAGGGAGGATCCACTTCAGCCAGAGCTGCTCTGTAGGCTCTGAAAGATGATGAGCTGTCAATCAGAGAGCTGTACTCCTCCAGAGTCTAAAACACAAACACACGACTCATGATCACATTCTTTTTTCAGACTAATTATTATTATTATTATTATCTAATCATGAAAACACGCAGACCTCCGCTGTGTTTCTCTGCCAGTCCAGGCGTCGCAGGGGGGCGGAGTCCAGCGCAGACAGGATGGACAGGTACGAGTTAAAGTTGTTAAGCCTCCGCAGGTGCTTCAGGAACACACACACACACACACACACAAAGCGATTGTCACCGGGTTTACAGTCGGTAGCTGGAGTCAGATGATCTTCATCCTTATTGTCAACACAAAGCAGCAGTACAGCTGGAGTGACATATTGACGAATAAACAGAGAAAGCTGTCTACGTGTAGCAGTGTACCGGAGTCACCGCGTCTACGTGTAGCAGTGTACCAGAGTCACCGCGTCTACGTGTAGCAGTGTACCAGAGTCACCGCGTCTACGTGTAGCAGTGTACCAGAGTCACCGCGTCTACCTGTAGCAGTGTACCAGAGTCACCGCGTCTACCTGTAGCAGTGTACCAGAGTCACCGCGTATACGTGTAGCAGTGTACCAGAGTCACCGCGTATACGTGTAGCAGTGTACCAGAGTCACCGCGTCTACCTGTAGCAGTGTAAACCCTGATGTTTGTGTGTGTGTGTGAGTGTTACCTTCATGGTCTTCAGGAACTTCAGCAGCAGTTTCTCTCTGTCCTGAGATTTATCCTGAAGAATGATGACAGAACGAACCCTGAAACCAGAGACACACACCCGTTAGTCCTCAATTACACACACAAATACATACGTTGTGTAGTAGGTTGTGTACTAGGTTGTGTAGTAGGATGTGTATTGTGTATTGTGTACCAGAAGGAGACGTTGTTGAAGTGTTGGGTGAACTCTGTCAGGTTTGGACTTTTCTCTTCATTCTGCTCTTTAGACCACAGCAACACCTCTGGAAGCTAGACAGGTGAGACAGACAGACAGGTGAGACAGACAGGTGAGACAGACAGACAGGTGAGACAGACAGACAGGTAAGACAGACAGACAGGTAAGACAGACAGACAGGTGAGGTGTACCTCAATCTTGCAGAAGAGCTCAGAGTCCAGCAGAGTCAGCTGTTCAGCTAGATCCTGACTCCTGAAGTCCAGAAGGGTTCCTGGTCTGAGAGACAACAGAAGAGGGGACATTGGTGTCTTAGTGGAGGACGGACCTGTCAATCATCCAGGAGGTCACAGGTTACCTGGCAGCCACGCCCCTGGCCGCGAGGGGGCGGAGGGACTGAGGAGAGCCAATCAGCTGCCACTTCTGCTCCATCTTGGACAGGATGTTGGAGCGCAGCAGGCGGGCCAGACCCAGCTCTCCACCAATCAGGAGGCTGAACACCAGGTCCATCAGCAGCAGCAGCAAATCAGAGTCCAGCTCTATGGCACTGTACACACACACACACACACACACACACACACACACACACACACACACACACAATGAAATTATCATTCACACCTGGATGTGGTTGTGACATCATGTCTGCTATTAGATTTTATAATGGGTGTGTATTGCACGGAATGTTCAGTGCTAGAGTGATGACATCACGGTCAGAGTGGGGCAGAGCATGAAAATATTCTGTGATTTTTCCAAACAAATTGCTCCCAGTCCCACAGTTTTTACTGTTTATACACCATTTTTGGTGAAAACGTAGGAAATGTTATGCTGGTCGCAGTCATGTGTCTATGGAATCCAATGGAGTTACACATTTGGCTCAAAGAGCCGCAGAGCGACATGAACTCCAACCAACTGCTCCATTAGACTCCATGTTAAATCTCACCACTAATTTCTCAAAGAAAGCAGACGGTACCAGTTTTGTATTTTGCTCTGGAGCTCACATTATTAACACCACAAACATAAAAAACACATCAGCGCGTTCAGCAGAGTCTTATCTCTCTCATGTTGTTGATTGGACTCATGGTTTTGGTATAAAGGGCAGAGGTTTGACAGGTAGTTTTGTTAAAAATCACTATTTACTCTATCGTACTACCGGTAATATTGGCGTATATATATATATGTATATATATATATAGGGAATGGGCTTCAAAAACAAAGCCTCTGATTGGTTGTGTGTGTGTGTGTCTCACCACAGATCCTCCACCACTCTAACCAGCAGTCTGAAGCTGTTGTTAGCAGCAGTGATGCGTTCAGGGTCCCGTCGTTCACACAAATGTTTGTATGTTTTGAAGGTTAAAGAATCTCAGAAAGAAGTTTATCTACAGATCAACACAAACACTCTAAAACACACAATTCAAATGATTCAGCTGTTTTCATCTTCAGAACAGGTGAGAAAAATAAAATGTGAAACATAAAGAATCAGATCGTCTGCATATAAACACTTCAGGCTCCGCCTCATTCCTGTACACACACACACACACACTCAGAGAGGATATCTGTGCTGGAGTTTGGTGATGACGTCATCGGGGCTGATGAAGCTTCTGTAGGTGGAGAGGAAGGCTTCACGATACACAACCTGTTCTACACACACACACACACAACCATCACGATACACAACCTGTTCTACACACACACACACAACCATCACGATACACAACCTGTTCTACACACACACACACAACCATCACGATACACAACCTGTTCTACATGCACACAACCATCACGATACACAACCTGTTCTACACACTCACACAAACACACAACCATCATGATACACAACCTGTTCTACACACACACAACCATCACGATACACAACC
>NW_022281726.1:0-3252 GCF_004355925.1 Anarrhichthys ocellatus | reverse complement strand
ACACACACACACACACAACCATCATTATACACAACCTGTTCTACACACACACACACACACACACACAACCATCATGATACACAACCTGTCCTACACACACACACACAACCATCACGATACACAACCTGTCCTACACACACACACACACACAACCATCATGATACACAACCTGTTCTACACACACACACACAACCATCACGATACACAACCTGTTCTACACACACACACACACACACACAACCATCACACGATACACAACCTGTTCTACACACACACACACACACACACACACACACACACACACACACAGAGGAGACCTTTAGTCTGGCCTGAGACCAGGACTCACCTGCTCCGCTGGGGGTCTCAGTGGCGTGGACCAATAGGATGTCAGGAGAGGCTGCTTTGACGTCCGGCCCGTCCTCGTCCTGAGACAAACAGAGGACAGTCAGACTGGATGAAGCACAAAGGCCAGAGGTCAGAGGTCAGGACCGTACCTGAGGCTTCATTGTGATTCTGTGGAGGATCTCCTGCCGGTCGGTCAGTAGCACCTCCTCCTGCTGCTCCCTGCTCCTCCTCTTAGGCTCCGCCTCCTGCTGGAGACTGTGACAACTGCAGAAGAGACGGCGTCACTGACTCCGTTTGTCTGTCCAGGTGAAGGTGGACACATCTGTCTTTGTGTTTGTCTCACCTGTCTCTGGTCTGGTCCTCCTCATCCGGTCCAACTGGATCCTGAAGACGATAGAAACAGAATGAGATCGGAGGAAGTCTTAAAGACACAAGACACAATAAACAGGCTGAGAAGCAACCAGTTACCTGTTGTCTCTTCTTTGCTGGTAGAACTGGAGCAGGAAGTAGCTCAGGCGAGGGGGCGGAGTCTAACGTCTGTTTGTCCAGGTGTGTACGTGCGAGGCCGTAGGTGGTCTCCAGGTCTCGCTGCCTGCTACTGAAGGTCACAGGGCGCTGGTAGAACATGGCTGCTGATTGAGCGCTGTAGGACGAACAGAACTGGAGGTACTGGTGGACTGAAGACAGACAGACAGGTGGAGAGACAGACAGAGACAAATCAGTGGAGGAAAACCCGTCTGGCCTCAGCTTTGATTTCCGTCTATTTGTTCTCTGTTTCTTATGTTAGTCCAGTAGGTCTAGCCTAGCTTAACACAAACACTGGAAGCAGTGGTTAATCGTGAGCCTAGCTTAGCACAAACACTGGAAGCAGTGGTTAACTATTATCGTAGCTTAGCACAAACACTGGAAGCAGTGGTTAATCGTTAGCCTAGCTTAGCACAAACACTGGAAGCAGTGGTTAATCGTTAGCCTAGCTTAGCTCCTAAAGACTTCACACAGTTATTGATTATTGTTTATTTTTACTCACTGTGTCGTTTCTTCTCAGGGAGGGGGGGGGGCGTCTTACTGGGAGACAAAGGGGAGGAGCATGACTCATCAGGTCCAATGACATCTTCACAGTGGGCGGTGCTCTGGGTGTGGGGGGCAGAGTCAAAGCCAAACGAAGACACGGCCTGACAGACAGTTCCTGTGATTGGCAGACAGACAGACAGACAGATAGACAGACAGAGAGAGAGACAGAGAGAGAGACAGAGAGAGAGACAGAGAGTGAGACAGTGAGGACTACCTGGACATGGAGACAGGTCGATACAAGAACTCTCTAAAAGAAAGAATCAAACTCCAGTTAAACTAAATATGTCATAAAATTCAACAACAAGATCCCACCTGGTCTCACCTCAGGTCAGACAGACAGACAGACAGACAGACAGACCTGCAGTGCTGCAGCGTCTCTTCTCTGGCAGGGCAGGGGGGAGAGGAGGGAGAGTCTCAGAGGACGACAGGTCAGTATGGAGGAAGTCGTAGTCGGGATCATCCTCTGAGGACCAAGAGAATCATGACATCACAGTAACTTACAAATATAAACATTAATAAATACAAACATTATTAAATATAAACAATAATAAATATAATGAATAACAATGATGATAATAATAAAGACTCCAGCAGGAGGCAGCAGTAAACATCACCACAGACAGGAAAAGACAAAAAACACTACTTCTTCTTTCTGTCAACTGACAGGAAATGATGTCATTCACAGCCTGCTGCTGACTGGAAATGTGTGTGTGTGTGTGTGTTACCACAGTGTGTGTTCTCAGCAGTGTCAGCAGATGAAGAAGAGCAGCGCTTCAAACACTCGTCCTCCTGTAACACATATGTTTGACATACATGCTTTATACTTCTACATTTGTTTCACACTGTTACATAAATGTACATGATGCAGTACTAATACTGCTAATTTACCCAGTAGTATACAAAGTATCTCAAACTGTCTCCACATTAAAGTACTGCTGCATGTATCCTCACAGAGCCTGATAGATGATTCTATTAGAACCTTCTGAACTAGACTTCCTCTCCCTGTAGAAGTCTATGAGAAAATGACTCTACTTCTCTCTTGATTTATTACCTCAGTAAACATTGTAAACATGAGTTTATGGTCTCAATCTCTAGTTTCAAGTCTTCTTCACTACAGCATGATGTTCATTTAGTACATTATGGTCCATTTAGAGTCAAACAGACCATAAAGCAGGGGATGCTTTAGGGCGGGGCTACACGGTGATTGACAGGTCTCTACTACGGCATTGTCCGTTCTGGGAGTTGTCTGTGTTTTTGTCTTAGAACTTTAACCCTTTCACAGTGTGTTTTCACACATTTTTGAAGTGTACTTAGCTCCACCCTCTTGTGTCACTTCTGGTTGAAAAAAAACAAGATGGCGACATCCAAAAACCATGATGGGTGCGGCCAAAAACCAAGATGGGGACGTCCAAAAACCAAGATGGGGACATCCAAAAACCAAGATGGGTGTGGTCAGAAACAGAGATGGGGACGTCCAAAAACCAAGATGGGGACTGCCAGAAACCACGATGGGTGCGGCCAAAAACCAAGATGGGGACGTCCAAAAACCAAGATGGGGACTGCCAGAAACCAAGATGGGGACGTCCAAGAACCACGATGGAGACTGCCAGAAACCAAGATTGGGACGTCCAAAAACCAAGATGGCCACTGCCAAGAACCAAGATAGGGACGTCCAAAAGCCAAGATGGGGACGTCAAAAAACCAAGATGGGTGCGGCCAAAAACCAAGATGGGGACATCCAAAAACCTGTGTGTAATTATTGGATGTAAACACTGTGTACCTGTTGCACCTGTTTGTCGACTTCAGGCTCTCGTCTCATTGGTGCTACTATGGCGA
>NW_022281725.1:7407-9889 GCF_004355925.1 Anarrhichthys ocellatus | reverse complement strand
CTGTTGGTTAGCCGTTAGCGGTGCTGCTAACGTTACTAGCTCTCCTCCTGTTGGTTAGCCGTTAGCGGTGCTGCTAACGTTACTAGCTCTCCTCTGATTGGTTGTTTACAATGAAACATGATCAGAGATCAGAGACTAGAAACACATGTTCTACTGAGTGTTGGAGGAGAACCAATTTTTATATTGAAATCAGTTCAAAAAGCAGTTGTCATGTGCAGCTCCTTCAACAGCTAGAAGTCCAGGATGTCATGTGACCTGTCTGTTTACAAAGTCATTCTGGTCTTTGGAGACCTCGTTATAAATAGCGATCGCACCGCTTTGGTCCCGACATGAATTCACAGAGTTTGACGTTGTTTTAAAGTAACTCCTGATGGACGGCTCCATGTTGGTGCAGCTCAGCTTCCTGTTTCGTCCTCTTGACTTCCTGTTAGCGGTGAACCCTCTGCTGCTAGCGTAGCTGCTCCTCACTGTGCTTGCTTTAGGTTGTCAACTTGTTGTGAACATGTCGCCTCCTGCTTTTCATTTCATCTCCCCTCTGTGTTTTTGTTTTGTTTTGTTTGGCTCCTCCTCTTCCTCTTCCTCCACCTCCCCCCCCCCCTCCCTGTGTGTCCCCCCCTGCAGGCTGCTGAGAGGCATGTTGGACAGGTAAATGTGACCGACAGCCTCAGTGTTCATTAAAACACATCCGCTCTCTTTCACAGCTCTAATCCAGTTTACCTCCAGTGTAATGTTTTCAACCAGTTCATCATGTAAACTCTGGTTATTGTTGCTTTAAACAAGTTTTACATGTTTTAGCAACATATAATGTGCTTTAAGTTGAAGGTAAAGTTGCTTTAACTGGTTTTAAATGACTAACTGGTTCAACATCTCTCAAAAAAAGAAGAGAAAATTGCTTTAAACCAAAGGAAACTGGATTAAGTACACACACTGTAATTTATGCTTTTATTTTTGAAACAGTTACAGGAAGTTGAGTTTCACTAATGGTAACTTATTTAAAGAAAAAAACAGAAAAGTTGAAGTGAATGGAATTAATAAAATATAGCCTCGTGCTAAGCTAACCTCTAAAATACGATCAGTAGAGGCAGAGAGTCACATGATCATCTAATGCAGCTCTCTGATTGGTTGGCTTCCAGTTTGTTTTTCAGAATAAAACCTCATTTAAAGCGTCAGTCAGCTGCTGTGAGGTTACTTCCTGTTGAGACGTGTCCTCAGAGCAGATTCATTTCAGAGCTCAATGGTTACAAACAGGAAGTGGACTGAGCCGTAACTTCCTGTCTGTTGTGTTCATGCAGAGACGTGTCGGTGGAGCTGCCCTTCATCCTGATGCACCCGAAGCCTGTGGAGCCGCCGCTGTCCCGCCCACAGTCAGGTGAGTCACTTCCTGTTTGACCTTTAAAAGCTTTATCCAAACGACATGTTTCAGGAGCGGAATGTATTAAAGAACGCTTATTTATTCATGTTCTGTTGTTGCGTAACTCTCTTCTTTCTCCATCCTTCTCTCTATGAGACCAAGAAGCAGTTTCCATGGAAACAGTGGTGTGACATGCTAATAGTGTGTGTGTGTGTGTGTGTGTGTGTGTGTGTGTGTGTGTGTGTGTGTTACAGCTGTGCCAGAGATGGACCCCCCCATCGACACCAATTTGATAGAATTCGACACAAAGTGAGTATCGAGTCTTTATTATTTGATCTTTGTTGTTAAAAGTGTAGCTAAGTACACATTTGAGGTACTTGTACTTCACTATTAGTATTGTGCCGCTTTCTACTTCTTCTTCTTCACATTTATTTGACAGATTTCCTGTTTTTACTTTGAAGATTTAGATTTTACCTGAAATATGTTGATTTCAGATATGTAGTATTTCTACAGTGTGGTATTAGTACTTGTACTGAAACACAGTATTTCTACAGTGTGGTATTAGTACTTGTACTGAAACACAGTATTTCTACAGTGTGGTATTAGTACTTGTACTGCAGTAAAGTACTCTGTGGTTAGTGTTGTCTGAAGACTACAGACTTGTAGTTTAACATCCTGTGGGCTTCTGCTGTAAACGGTGACATCGTCCCTCGTTATCTGAACGCGTTCGATCCTCGAGACCAGAACCATTTAAACATAAACCTGATCCTGAGTGAGTCCGGGTTCAGGATTTAACTCAAACCGTCTCCTTCATGCCCTCAGCAGCGTCTCCCAGGACGACGACTTCGTCTTCGAGGACTTCGCCCGTCTGCGGCTCAAAGGCGCCGTGGACGACAAAGACGAGGACTGCTAGGAGCTCCACACACACACACACACACACACACATTCCCTGGTGGAGGGGGGGGGGGGATGAGGGCATGTTTGGACGGAGGCCTCGCGGGTTTTTGGGGGTTTTCAGCCATTTCATCTTCCCGGCTCCATTTGTTCCGTCTTTCTCTGTTTCTGTTTCTTTGCTGAAGGTTGTGAAGCAGCTGCAGGACAGATGTTAAAAAAACGTGAAGGAATGTTTGA
>NW_022281725.1:6667-7397 GCF_004355925.1 Anarrhichthys ocellatus | reverse complement strand
CTTCTTCTTCTTCTTCTTCTTCTTCTTCTCTTCTTCAATTTACTGTCTCTCACACACTTCTAGTGTTCTCTAAAGTATTCACTCTTTACTTCAGTGAAAGTACTAATATCACCCTGGGAAAATACTCTGTTACGAGTAAAAGTCCAGCATTTAACATCTCACTAAAAGTACACAAGCAACAAAATATATTTAAAGTACCAAAAGTAAAAGTACTCATCATGCAGAATAATAAACATTACTCAATTATAATTATTGATACATTGATGTGTTGATCACTAGGTGGAGCTCATTTTAATGACTTTATATACTGCTGCTGGTATCATTTGTAATAATACATCATCATTTAATACTTCATTATGTTTGATGTATCTAGTATTATTTCCCTCTGAGATGTAGTGGAGTACAATCATGAAGTAGCAGAAAACTGAAATACTCAAGTGAAGTAGAAGTACCTCAAGATTGTACTTACGTACTTGAGTAAATGTACATTCTGAAATCAGCAGTAATTTACAGGTAAACATTTAAAAACAGTGATTCTTTAAAACAAAGACATTCTTTCTTAAATGTCTCATAAAGCTGAAGACGTCAGTAGAACCAATAATAAACGTTTAAGAGTTCTGAGCTGATAAGAAATCTTCCCAGAAGTCATAAAAGAAGCTTCGTGTGAAATTTTATCACCTGAGCAGGTAGAGAACAGAGTACCTGAACAGGTAGAGAACAGAGTACCTGA
>NW_022281725.1:0-6657 GCF_004355925.1 Anarrhichthys ocellatus | reverse complement strand
ACAGGTAGTGAACAGAGTACCTGAACAGGTAGAGAACACAGTACCTGGACAGGTAGAGAACACAGTACCTGGACAGGTAGAGAACAGAGTACCTGGACAGGTAGAGGTAGAGTGTGTGTAAGCTCCGTAAATGTTCACCAGAGACACAAAACTCTTTGTAACGTCATATATGTTAAAATATAGATATTGATTCTATAATTCTCTAATATTGATAAACGATGTTTCTTCAGACGTTTACAACGTCAGACTGAGTTTGTCTTTATTTTAGATTAAAACAGCTCATAACTTCAGTTTATGTTCTCCTGTGTTCTATTGTGCTGTGAGACTCCTCCTCTCAGGTGACCTGGTGTGTGTGTGTGTGTGTGTGTGTGTGTGTGTGTGTGTGTGTGTGTTAATTACAAACAGGCTGATGACTTCTTGTATTGATCGCCT
Organism: Anarrhichthys ocellatus; assembly: GCF_004355925.1. Taxonomy (NCBI): domain Eukaryota; kingdom Metazoa; phylum Chordata; class Actinopteri; order Perciformes; family Anarhichadidae; genus Anarrhichthys; species Anarrhichthys ocellatus. Next base: position 6,225 of record NW_022281725.1, on the reverse strand, counting down.
GTCTTCTTTATGTTTTTAGTTTATTTCACTTTGACACACGCAGTTAAAGTTATTCATATTAATATTATCAGTGTTATGTAAATAAACAGTTACTGTGCAGTAATAAAAAGTCACGGTATTATTCTGAACTTTTATTTATTTTGAAGCAGCTTATTAATGTTTAAACTGTATTACACAATTTAAGTTCTAATCATTTCAGTCAATCTATATTTGATCTTCTTTTCTATTTTAATGTATTTAATATTTTATATCAATGAAAATAACACAAAACTGTTTTTATTTTATGAGTGAGACTTTCAAATAGTAACAACAACACAGAAGTGAATGATTGGTTCATTTGATCTTAAACATGTGGACAGACTTTCATTTAAAACACAATAAATACATAAAGCATATAATAATCTACATAAAGATTCAAATATCAAAACCATGAATATAACTTGTTGTCATTAACATTATCAATAATGAACATAAAACCTGTGAGGTTAAAAAGATCAAAAGTGAAACCAAAAGAATAAAGTCAACACTTTAATAACTCATCTGAGATATAAAACATATTATTATATTATATAAAAAAAAATATTTCAATAAAAGAAAAATCCTTCATTCACAATGTTACTGAAACTTAATGTTTAAAAAACTCAGTATATTAAAAAGTACAATAATGATGTACCTGTAGAGTATGAAGTAGTACAGAATCAAAGATACTCAAGTAAAATACAAATACATCAACTGTACTTGAACTTAAACACATTCCATCACAGAGAAATATTACAAAACAAAACTTTAACAAAAGATAAAAAACAGTGAAAAGTTTGAAGTGTTTTAAAGTCACTTTATTTTCTTTCACTTGTTTGATGAACATGTTTATGACGTTGTTATTATGAGTCTATTAATAAACTCATCTAAAGATTTTAAACATATTTGAATGTTTTCATTGACACTAAATGAAAAGTTTCGTTTAGAGTTCGAGAGAAGTTCATTTGTTGCTTGTTTGATATTTAATGTTTGTTTTTAACATTTAGATTTATCATTAATATCATTAATATTACTATTATTATCATTATCATTATTATTATTATTACTATTATTATTATTATTATTATTATTACTATTATTATTATTATTATTATTATTATTTAACACACAACAACAACATGAATAAAAACGAAAAGTGATGAAGCGACTGACAGGAAAAGAAGCGGAATAAACAATAAACAATAAATAAATAAATAAATAAATAAATGACGCCGTCGCTCTGACTGACGACATGTTATGTCGTTGTTTTACCGTTTTACCGTCATTTGTAAGTTTGTCTCTCTGAAGGCGGCCTTTGAAATGCAGCAGCGGACTGTCATGCAAATGTGTCCGATAGAGAGGAGACTGTAGGGGGGGGGCACGCTGTGGATTCTAGTCTTTAAACGTGGCTTTAACTCCGCGGATGAAAAGAGGTGACAGGTGGTTCATGTGTGGTGACACCGAGGATGAGGAGGAGGAAGAGGAGCGAGGGAGGAAGGGAGGAAGGGAGGAAAGGAGGAAAGGAGGAAGGGAGGAAGGGAGGAAAGGAGACTCTGAGGGAGGGCGATAAGGGCCATAAAGTGTCCATGTGACCGGCAGCGGTTTTTAACGGGCGTGCAGCTGATGGAGCGCGCGCACAGAGAAAGAGAGATAGAGAGAGAGGACAGGTGGAGGTGAGGACAGGTAGAGAGAGAGAGAGAGAGAGAGAGAGAGAGAGAGAGAGAAGACACAGCGAGGCTCACTTTACCTGTCGACCAGGTGAGAGAGCGCGCGAGGAGCGAGGCAGGCTGGACCCGCAGTATGCTGAGGGAGTCCCCTCACCTGGAAAGATGTACGTGAGCTACCTGCAGCTGGACAAGGACCCCGCCATGTACCCGCACCAGAACCCGGTGGCCCGCCACGCGGGCCTGAGCCTCAGCAGCCCGCAGAACTTCCAGGGCCCGCCGCAGTACTCGGACTTCGCCGGGTATCACCCGCACCACTCGCACCCTCACCCGCACCACCACAGCCTCAACAACGACTCTCTGTCGGCCCAGCAGGTCGGATCGGGCACCGGCGGCTGGAGCTCGGCCTACCCGCCTCCACCGCCTCCAACGCGGGACGACTGGTCGTCGCACCATTACGCGGCAGCGGCGGCGGCGGCCGCAGCGGCCGGGGGTCCCCCCTCCGCATCCACCGGTGTGGGTCCCACCCTGGGGTTCAGCCCCCCGGAGTTCTCCGGACAGTCCGGCCTGCTGTCCACGTCCCTGAACGCATCATCTGCGGGACAGCTGTGTCCCGGATCCCCGCAGAGGAGGAACCCGTACGACTGGATGCGGCGCAGCTCCGCACCGCCCTCCAACCCAAGTAGGACTTTAACACAACTTTATATATTGAATCATGATCGTATTGATCCTGCAGATGATGCGGATTTCTACACCTCGTTTTACATGTTCTAGTTTCTAATGAATACTAATAGTTAATAATCTTCCTGCTGCACTTTAACCTTCATTTAGAATATGTTGGACATATAACTGCATGATTATGTATTATAATTATATATATTATACGTTCTCAGATGTGTGACTTCAGATAACAGTCAAACTATTACTGATTCAAGATGTGAATGAATGTTTCAGCTCTTATTACTTTATCTTCATTATTTATGGCCTAATTGTTGTTGTGGGGGGATACAGAGCAACTTTTTTTCAGGCGACATGAAAGTTGGGCAACCGGGACAACTGAGCTGCAAAACACCGAATAATCATGATTTAAATGTGAATATAAATATGATATTTAAAGAGAAGAAATCGTCTAAATAATAATGTAGCCCTTTTTATAAAAACACAATAATAATAATAATTAATAATTAATAAAAGCGGTTTCGTTTGTTGTTTCATACGTTTTTTAGATTTTCTTAAATTCTGTTTTATTATTCCTTCATTCTATAATTATATATTATTGTTATTTCTCTGAATATTTAAAGTATTTCTCTCATTTTGGGACCTTTTTCTTCATCTGTCTGTTTGATGCAGAAGCTGAAACAGCGCAGCAACAATCGATCATCTTCACAATATAAAGAAACTCAATAATAATGTTGAGAGGTGAAATATTCCGATATCGATAGTTAGGTCTCCTCGTTCCCACCGAGGTCCCGGCGTCCCAGCGCGGATCAAACGTGTGAAGCCGGTTTAGAGGCGGTGTGAAGCCGTTGTGATGCTAATGTGCCCCACCCCCCCCACCCCGGCTGGAAGCGACTCCGGGCGGCTGAGCTCGGCCTTTGTCCTCCGCTTGTCCCTGGGCGGAGAAGACAAGAGTTTACAAGACAGTCCGCACTTTGAAGTGTGTGAAGTGTGACCCGAGAGAGAGAGAGAGAGAGAGAGAGAGTGTGTGTGTGTGTGTGTGTGTGTGTGTGTGAGTGTGTGTGTGTGTGTGACTTTTTCATCCCACAAGGTGGGATGCACTAATCCATTAATCAATTGTAAGAATATGAATGCATATATAATAAATATATATATGTTATATATTTTTTCATGCAGTTTAAGGATTGAAGAAGCAAACAATGAGACAAAATGAACCAAGTCCTTCAGGAAGAGAACCAGACCTAGACACTCATTTTAAATAGGGGACACATGTCCCCCATTGACTTACATTGAGAAAGAGAGACATAGGTCAGTTTGAGGTAAATCAACTTCCCAGGATGAACATTTGAATCGTTCTTATTTAAATCAGATATCCCATGCTTTATTCATCTCAGGGGGAAATCTTATTAACGTAATCATGAAGGAGGAAGTATAAATAAAGTAGAAACACGAACTTGGCCGTGGAAATGGAACAGAAAGTCGTCTCTGAGCCAGAAGACGATGTTTGTTCTTCATGTGAAACAAGAAGTCAGTGGTGATTTATTCATCACGTAACTTTCGTAATTAGTTACTTCTGTATTTATTTTACGATCTTTTCTTAAACATAACTAAGTTGTTTCCTGTGAAGACAGAAGTTTATTTTGAAAAGACTGTTTTCATGTAACGAGCTGAGATTGAGACGTGTTGCTGGACTTTCGTAGGAAAACGTAAACGGTACGTTGACTAAATCCAGAGTATTTCTTCTTCCTCTGGTCACGTGAAAGAGAACGAGGATGGACCGAAGGATGGTAGCTGAGCTAAAGGAAACGCTATGTAGCTGGTCTGTTGACTCTAAATGGCCCCTAAAACATCCCCTGCTTTATGGTCTGTGTGACTCTAAATGGCCCCCAAAGCATCCCCTGCTTTAAGAAGACTTGAAGCTAGAGATTGAGACCATAAACTCATGTTTACAATGTTTACTGAGGTAATAAATCAAGAGAGAAGTAGAGTCATTTTCTCATAGACTTCTATACAACCAGAGGAGTCACCCCCTGGTGGACACTAGAGAGAATGCAGCTTTAACACATGAAGCTCTGGAGAACTTCAAAGAACCAGAGAGGGCTGGGAGGCACTATTTAAATGAAGCTTGCCGCCATAATTGAAGATTGACGATAATGTTAGCTAAATGTTGTACTCGGAAGACGAACGTTTATTTTTCCTTCATGTCCAGACTGTGAGCTGACAGTGTGAACAAAACCAGAGTGTTCTGTTGGTACGGAGCCAAGTTCATCAAGTTCATCAAGTTCATCAAGTTCACATATTTCATGAGGGAATCTTAAAATCAGTGATGGGAGTGCTTTGATATCTTTATCGTGATTCGATAGTTTTAATGTGAGATGAGCAGCTCGTTAAACTGAACCTCAAATTAGTTTCTTCTTCTTCTTCTTCTTCTTCTCTCCCTTTAATCATCAGTCACAGGAAACAGTTTACTGCACAATGAGTACTTTTACTGCATGAAGCTGAGAAAAGTTGTGTACTTTTACTACATAAAGTTGAGAAAACTTGTGTACTTATATTGCATAAAGTTGAGAATAGTCATATTCATTTACTGCATGAAATGGAGAACACTTGTGTACTTGTACTGCATGATGCTGAGAATACTTGTGTACTTTTACTGCATTAAGTTGAGAATACTTGAGTACCCATACTGTGTGAAGCTGAGAACACTTGTGTACTTATACTTGTAAGCTTTGAGTACTCACTTTATTGAATCTTTCCATCAACACTTCACTCATAAATTAGCTTGTTTTGTACGAATTCCGACTTTTATTTCGGCACTAAACGTTTGTTTCCTTCATATCGTAGACTTTAAGATGGTTTTTAACGGTCATGTGACGGTAAAAACCCGACTGTACATTCACGATATAACAGTATACATCACAAAATAGATCAAATATCTATTAACGTCACCTTAAACGACATATTTGTTTTGCTTTTTCAGGCTCGTCCGTCTTACTTAGCGGCAGGTCGGACATGTCGGAGTGTCCGTGTCATAATAATGACGTCCTGGAAACTGGTAATTATAATAAATGTGCTCAGATGTGAAGCAGTGATGAATACCAGATCAATATAAGCAGTTAGTAGAGGAGAGCTTTCAGGTACTCCCCTGATGTTTGTATTTATTTTTCTCATTATTTACTTCAGTTTTACCGTTTCAGGCCTAAAGTCACAACGTCGTCTTAAGGGCTTAACTCACTGATGTTGACAGTTTGAACTCTAAAACGTGCAGTAAAATGAAGAGATTTGTGTTCCTGGCATCACAGGGAAGACATTGAACGAGCATTTAGACAATTATACATATTAAATATGTTAATATACTTTAGACTCCAGTATTTCTGCTCATGGCTCACAGTCAGAGATGGCTTCATTTTAAAGGAACAGTTTTCAACTTTTGGGGAAAAGTTTCAGACACGATGCTTCTGTAGATTTAACGTTAAGCAGCTTCGGGTGTTTTTTCTCTTTTCCTGCTGTGCTGCTCCTCCAGAGAACAGAACCATGATGAGTAGAACCAGAACACGTCCTCAGTGCAGAACAACAGTTATGATGTCATCAATCACTCAAGAGAAGAAAAAACACAATTTAAATGTCTTTGATCATTTATTTTACAGAAAATTGGCAAAACTAGACTCTATATAATATTGTTGATTAAAATTATTAACGATGTTGGGTGGGGGGGTGGCTCTACGTGTTATAAATATTAAACTATTGACATGTTTCAGCCTCTCTCCTCTCCTCTTCTCTCTCCTCTCCTCCCCTCTCTCTCCTCTCTCCTCTCTCTCCTCTCCTCCCCTCTCTCTCCTCTCTCCTCCCCTCTCTCTCCTCTCTC
>NW_022281724.1:7553-9972 GCF_004355925.1 Anarrhichthys ocellatus | reverse complement strand
TGTCTCTACGTCACTCCTCCTCAGTCCAGATATGGTCACTTCCTGTTCAGTTGGGGAAAAAAACAACATGGCGATGCCGTAATCCAAGATGGCGACAGCGAAATCGCCAAACTCAAGGCTTCAAAACATCAGTGCACAAACCAATGAGAGACGTCACCATGACTACGTCCACTTCTTATTGTCATGATCTTGGTTTTGATTTAGTTTGGTTCCCCTTTTATTTTGAAATTCCCCGCCTCCTGTGTCCTGTGTTAGCTTGACTTCCTGTCCTTGTGGTTTTCCCTCATTTGTTCTGTGATCACCTGTGTTGTACTAGTCTCTTCTCTTGTGTTTCTTCCACCAATCAGCTGTCAGCCCTCCCTCCTGTCTCTGTGTCTTATTGTCTGATTAGTTTCTTGTGTTTTTATCATCCTGTCTTTTGTCTTTTGTCTGCTGGTTCTTGGTTCCTCTTAAGATCCCTTGTGCACATGTCTGTTTACCTGGTCCTGGTCCTGGTCTTGTTTCGTGTTGTTTTGCCTCTTAGATTTACTACCTTTGGACTCACATAAGTTTTATTTTGGACATTCTGTCTACTGGGTCCGTCCCCTGCTGTCTTTATGCCACCGTGACTCTGATAAACAGACTCTGGTCTGTACTGAGCTGCTGTGGCTTGAAGGTTTGGAGCGGATTCAGATCGTCTCTCCAGCAGGAACTTAATGAAGTGTCGTTTTCAACCGACGGCGGTGCGTTAAAGAGTGTAGCTGTGTCGTGAATGACTCAGTTCGGTTATTATGAGGAGTAAAGTATATTTCTTACCTCTGCCTTGTTATTTGATAGTCACGTTGTTTCTCTGAGATGACGTCATGCAACACGTTCTCACTCCCAACTCGTCACTTACGTCATACGTGGTCACTGCTTCATCCGTCTTTTCACTGTACTTTACTGCTTTATTTTATTATTATCTTATTTAATTTTTAATTTTTTTGTTTTTAATTGTTTGTTGTTGTATCGAGTGGTTTTATTGTTTCATCTTTTGTTCTGTTTCATCAGGTTTAACTTTGACCTTAGTGTGTTTTGCTTTAGTTGGACCTCACTGTTGAGCTTTCTGTTGTATTGCTTCGCTTCGTCCAGCAGAAAGTTATTATTTTCAAAATAAACTTCCGTGTTCACAGGACACAACTTGGCTTAGGAATAGATTGTGGTTTTGGTTAAAATAAGTACCTTTATATACATAACATACATTGCGTAACTTCTGTACGAAGATTACATGAACGGGGACACAAACATCATTCTTCTTTATTGTCAATTAAGTTTCGAGGGAAAAGCATTTTCTCACGTTTGTTTTTGACACGTAACGTACGGATGTGTCAATGCATGGTTCCACATAGAAGGAATTTTATTGGTGCATGGCAATAAATATAGTGTTAAGAGATGATTTAAAATATGAAAATGTGATATGATAAACAATATAAGTACAATACATTAGACCAAAAGTCAACGTTGACTTTTTAATTCTTTAATTTAAATTCTCATCTTAAATAACGTAACAAACTTATTTTCAGCCAAACGGGAAGTTTTGTTGCTGTTTTTGTTTTGTTTCAATGACGACACGAACCAGACGTTTAAAACTGCAACCGAGAGAAAAAGTGTTTCCGTCTAAATTGTTAACGTTGTTTAGCAGACATGGTTACTTGGTGTCTTGTGTTTTCATTTTAAGCAAACAAACAATCCAGATTTCTATTGATTGCATTCAGAAAAAACTGAAAGAATACATTTATTTGATTTTGAAGTCCAACATTGTTGTGTTCTTGTTACTTATTCAACATGACCATTTTTACAAGCCAGTTTTATTCTCTTTATTCTCTTTATTCTTACAGTCCGACCAGTAAGACAAGAGGCCAGAACAGAGAGGAGATGGAGGGAGGTAAAAATAGAGGAGGAAGGGGGGTAGCATGGAGGTAAAGAAGAAGGGAGGGGCAGGAAGTACCAAGGGAATACAGAGAGAGAGAGAGAGAGAGAGAGAGAGAGAGAGAGAGAGAGAGAGAGAGAGAGGCTGCAATGAAAGAGGCTGATGTCATCCCTGCGAGGCAGCCAATCAGAGAGCAGCGGGGAGGCAAGGTGGGAGGGAGGAGAGGCAGAGCTCAGAAGGGTGTGTTTTATGTACCACTGCAGCATCAGTGCAAAAAAAAGAGAGAGACACGAGAAAAGGCTCGACTCGGTGGACAGGAGAGACAAAATAAAGACACAGAAGAAGAAGAAGAGAGCGTGACGAAGAGGAGAAGACAGGAAGCGGATAAAAGAGAAGCAGAGACCAAGGAGAGAGACGCTACACCTGCAGAGGTAAGATGAAAACAATGGCATCCCCCCATGCTGCTAGTGTCTGGGTTTCCATCTGTGTGTGTGTGTGTGTGTGTGTGTGTGTGTGTGTGTGTGTGTGTGT
>NW_022281724.1:0-7543 GCF_004355925.1 Anarrhichthys ocellatus | reverse complement strand
TGTGTGTGTGTGTGTGTGTGTGTGTGTGTGTGTGTGTGTGTGTGTGTCAGCGTTTACTATGTGGGTGAAGTCTTACATAACACGATGGCAGGATGAGCTGGGTGTGTTTGTGTCTCTGTGCGGGTGAATCAGTCTGACTGACTTCATTCAGCTTTTTTAATATCTGACCTGTCATCAGCAGCAGCCTGTTTTTATTAATATTGAATGAAACGCTGCACAACACAACATTATAGTGTTCAATTATTCACGACATGCTTTATGGCTTCGATTCCTTTCGTGCTGGAACTCTCAGGGCAGACTCAGAGCCAGGCAGCATTTCTCTCTTTCTGTTAATTGCAAATAACATAATGGACGTAGACGGTGCTCCTCCTGCTCAGCTCATCCTGAGCCTCCTCGCCTCCTGCTGCTGGAGAGCCAACGGGACGGTCAGCTTGTTAACAGTCTGTTCCCTCATGCTGACGGGCTGAGAGCTGAGAGTCCAGCAGAGACCTGGACCTCCTCTTCTGCCTCTGATGAGTTGATGTTACTCGTGAATCTGCCATTATTATATTTATGTTTATTTGTGTATATTTATAGTGAACTCAATCAATGGACCTGGTGGGACAAATTAAGATATTTGGGATTATTATTATCATGTTGCTATTATTATTTTTAGGAACTTATAAATGACCCTTTTAACATTTATATTTACATTTTCAATCTACATATATATATATACATATATAGATATGTATATATACATATATAATTCAGACCAACATTCCAAAATGAAAAGATATTCCGTCTACTGTCATATATGACAAAAACAATCACATTTCAGGAGCTGAAGCAGCTTATTTTGTCATTTTTGCTCTAAAAAGTGCTGATTATCTATAAATCTGCAGCTCTCACATTTGATGCATGAAGTGCTTCATATGTAGAAGCAGACAAACTTACAAAGAGGATTCATTTCACTTTGTCTCTTCACTCCTCGGTGTTTCCGTCCCGTTCACACGTTTCTCCAGGTTTCTGTTTACTCTTGAATTCCTCCTTCTCACTCGGAGCAACGTCACTAAAGCCACTCAAACACCTCTGTTTCCCCTTCTGGCCTTTGCATTGTGGGTTCTCTCACCGCCACAGCTTTGGCAGTGGACCGCCTCGCATTAGGGCAGAACCTGAGAGGAGGAGGAGGGGGAGGAGGAGGAGGAGGAGGGAGACGGAGGAGGAGAGGAAAGGAGCAGATATTAATGAGACGAGCTAAAAGATTCAGCCCAGAATCCTAAAAAGAGAGAATGTGGTAGAAAAGAAAGTCTGGACTGGGAATATGATGAGAGGAGGAGGAGGACGGTAGGAGGGGGAGGAGGAGGAGGAGGAGGAGGGAAAGTTGGGCCCGAATGGCGCAGGAGGATTTTTTTAGCCAATTTGTTGTCTTCCCTCCTCCTCCTCCTCCTCCTCCTCCTCCTCTTCCTCTTCCTCATACTTGGCATTAGTCAAGTTGACTGAAACCATCTGGCGTGATTTTAAATGATCACTCTCTTCTGCTTCCCACTGACAGACTGACAGACTAGAGGACACACAAGGCCTCTCGTGTTAAACAATGGGTCACAAACACTCTTTTAAAATATTCTCACGTGCATATTTAAGATTAAATCCAAACCACGTCTCTTATAAAACTACTTTCCAAACAACTAAACTCGATCATGTTTCCAGAAAAACTTATTTATCTTCCAGATGACGGTCGCAGTTTTAAACCGAAACAAAACAAAAACGCAAGAAAACTACTTAATTCATTTTTGTCAAACATCATGTTTTGGCTTCAAATGTGTGTTTTACATTCTTCATGTTGTGGAATTAAATCAAAATAAGTTGACTTTTCACACGGGACACAAACAGCAGCTTCCTGTACGACTTTCATTGGAAACGTATTTGCGATGCATCAAAAACAAACATGTTTCTCTTCCACGTATTTAACAGCGAGTGCAGTTTTGTGGAAGACGAGGCTGAAAAGTAACTTTACCGGTTGATGTAGAAAACATGGAAACAACAGAGAAGTCTTGAGTTGCAGGAAGAGATCGCTCCATAAAGACCGGAGGCTCAACCGCTTCAGAAATAACGTGAAGCAGGACGTTTCCTTTGGACGAAGGCATTAGTTTGAACTTCAAGTGTTTCAGTGTCAAAGTTTATTTTAGTCTGTGTCATGATTGGATCTGTGATTTGAGATACAGTGTCTTCAGCCCGAAGTCATTGTTCCAGTTGTTGACCATTAATACTAAACTAACCCCAGAACACATTAAAATCATCATTAATACTGCAGCATTTGGGTATTTGTGATTATTGATTGAAGTGACTTTTTTAAATCACGGTGACTTGGCATATAAAGAGAGTCCTCTGTGAGCGTTTGAGGATGTGTGGGCTGCAGAAACAGTCCTGTAGAAGATGTTGAAACTGTCTCTGGAGGCGTCTGACACTGACTGAATACTTTAGTGACGTCTTCTCTGCGTCTTGTATCTGTGATAGTATTCAACTGAATTGTGCCGCTTCCCGTCTTATACGAGCTCCACCCATTGACCTCCTGGTATCATGTGTACGATAGCGTGCGGGAGGTGAATGGACGCGAGCTTCTCGTGTCCCTGTTCGGTCTATAAAGGTCTCAGGAGGAAGGTTTGAGGACGGCGGCTGTGAGGACGTCTGTGCCCACCAAACCAGATTAGTCTGAATTTTGCTCTCTCTCAGTTCCTGTCTGACTTCCTCTGCAAGTCCTCATTATGCTGTTCCTCCTCCATCTTCATCCGTCTCTCTCTCACGCCCCCGCCTCCCTCTCCTCTGATCCATCCCTGCTCTCTTTTTTGGCCTTTTCCTTCCCTTGTTTGTTACATTTCTCCTCCACAGAATGAAGCCTTTGTGGTGAGAAATGAGAGGAATGCCCCTTCTTCTGTTTCTTCCTCTTGTTTTCCTCTCAGCTCCTCTTCCTCCTGTCTTCAATGCTTCTCTTCCTGTGCGTGTGTGTGCGTGTGTGTGTGTGTGTGTGTGTGTGTGTGTGTGTGTGGTGGGTAGGGGGGGGCACCCATTAGCTGGGATTAGAGACTGTAGGAGGGTCTTAACAGCCCCTCTGTGTTTGTGGCTTTTAATCTCCTCAGAAACAGCTAATCTAACTTCAAATGGCTCCAACATGTACAGTGAGCACACACATGTGCAAACGCACACACACACACACACTTCTGTGTGGATGAACCGTGACGAGGGTCCATTCATGAGGTCGAGCCTGAACACAGAGGACACTTTTTATCAGCAGAAGAATCTGACCAACAATATCATCCGGTCACTCAAATGACACACAAGGACACACGAGGCCGTGGTGACGAGAGACACCGTGAAGCCTGTGAGTCACATCACGATGCAGTCAAAGATGATGCACCGTGTGCTCTGTTGCTGCTGTTCATCCTGATGATGAGAACCAGAGGAATGTGCTGCTAGTCTAGTCTAGTTCAGTTTAGTTTAGTTTGTCATGTGTTCATTGTGTTACAAATGGGCTACATCTGCATGTCATTGTGCATCCCTGTGTTGCATAACGACAGTAAATCATCCTTGAATCCTTTAAAAAACATATACATATTTGTGGATAAATCCCAGATGTGTCACAATAATTACGTTCCCATTGTTTTGAGGGAAACATATTTTCTCCCAGATCACGGTTGCTGTTTTAAACACGTGAAAGTTGTCAAGGTTTGGCTTAAAATAAGTTTGTTTGTTATTTGAAGGCGGTAAATGAAAAGAAGCTCCCTTTTGGTTTCACACGAGACACAAACATTCTCCCCTCGACGTTCATTAGAAAGTTATTTCTGATGAACGTCTAACAATAAACGGGGTTCTCTCGAAACATCATGGTGCGGTTTCGTTGAACGGAAACAAAAAGTCGTGTTTAACAGTTAATAATAACGAACAGCAGCTGACTGTTTATGACTCACACCTCCAGAGTGTTGAAGACTAACAAGTTGCGATCAGTCGGAGTCTCAGTCAGCGTGTTGTTTGATTCGAAGCTGATCTGAATCCATGTCTTTGTGACTTATCCTCATCGTGTCTCATCTGCTATGAATCTGATCAACATTTCTACTCTTCCAGTAACGAGCACGTTGAGCTGAATCAATTAGTTCGTTGATATTTAATATTCCAGCAACTTCTTTGATCGTCTTTTCTGTCATTTTTCAAGCCGACGTGTTAAACTTCCTCTGCTCTTCTTTGACTCATGTTGGATACGTTTAAAAAACAAGAAAACAAGTTCTTTATTGTCACGAGCACAATGACATAGAAAATGGCAAGAAAAAGTCTCTCAAACAGACATAAAAATAAAATAATATATAGGGATAAAATATGATATATATATATATATAATATAATAAGACGTCACCTTTGGCTTTGGGAAATTGTCCTTTTTTCACAATTTTCTGACACTTGAAAGGCAAACAACTATCAATTAATCAAGAAAATAAAGTACAGATTAACCGATAACTCAAATAACTGTAACATTTCTCTAATAAAGTTAATTTGAAGCACCAGAAGCACCAGAAACACCAGAAACACCAGAAACATCAAAAACATCAAAAACACCAAAAACATCAGCGCCGTTCAACAGGGACGGCTAGCTGCCTTGAGTTTGAGTAATCACAGATTTCTTAATCCTCCTCTGTTATCTTAGTATTTGTTTCTCAACTTCTAAAATAAATACATATAAAGGATTTTTTTTTTCTGGAAAGAAATGTAATTGATGGATCAGCTGTCCAGACGGCACCAAAACTATGAGAGCATCTTTTTAAAAACAGGAGACTATATTCTTGAATAACAAAAGAATACACTTCTTAATTGCTATATGCTCTATAATTTCCCCACCGCCTGCTTTATTCATCTCCTCATACACCTGCAGGGAGTCACTGATAACTTTATTTTATTTATTTATTATTCTTCTCCCAAAGCCGACCATCTGTCTCCCTGAGTCTGTGAGTCTGTGATGTTGTGAGTCTGTGAGTCTGTGAGTCTGTGAGTCTGTGATGTTGTGAGTCTGTGAGTCTGTGATGTTGTGAGTCTGTGATGTTGTGAGTCTGTGATGTTGTGAGTCTGTGATGTTGTGAGTCTGTGAGTCTGTGAGTCTGTGAGTCTGTGAGTCTGTGATGTTGTGAGTCTGTGATGTTGTGAGTCTGTGAGTCTGTGATGTTGTGAGTCTGTGAGTCTGTGATGTTGTGAGTCTGTGAGTCTGTGATGTTGTGAGTCTGTGAGTCTGTGAGTCTCTGAGTTTGTGTTGCTGCGTTTTAAGAAGCTGCACAAAAGAAAATACAAAAAAAAAGAAATGTTTCTGCAGACCGGTCGAGCCAAACTGTGAAGGAGAAGCCCCGGTGGGAGACAATATTGTGTGTGTGTGTGTGTGTGTGTGTGCGTGCGTGCGTGCGTGAGTGAGTGAGTGAGTGAGTGAGTGAGTGAGTGAGTGAGAGAGTGAGTGAGTGAGAGAGAGGGAGAGAGGGAGAGGTGAATCGAGGAGATGCAGGGAGTGGCACCGGAGAGAAAGCGAGGGAGAGGTGTGGAGGGACGGAGTGGGGGATGGGAGAGAAGAAGGAGGGGCAGCGTGGGGGGATGGGGAGAGAAATATTGCTGTGCTGCTGGAGTCAGGGGGTTACCATGGCGATGGCGGGGGGAAAGACGGGATGGGAGACGCAGAGACTCACAGACAATGTAGATTGACATTTTCACCGACTGATTGAATAATATGATAAGCATCAAATCTCCCTTTAATTTAAACCTTCCTTCCTGTTCTCTCAGAGTATAGGAGGGAGGGGGGAGGGAGGGGGAGGCGGGGTGGATGGAGGGATGAAGGAGAAAGGGAGATAAAGAGAGATGCTCTCGGAGTCGAGCGGAAATAAAGAAAGGCGATCTCCCACCTGGGAGTCGTGTAACTTGAAGACAGAGTTGTGGCTTTTTGGATAAAGGGCAGAGACGCTGATTTCAAAGTGCATCCAGAAAGATGTTTAGTGAAAGGGCAGGTCCATTATTCCTACTATTGTTATTATTTATATAATTTATTTAAGGTTTTATATCACTCTGTAGATTCACATTGGTCTTCCTTATGTATGTCAACATTTGGTCAGTGTTTTAGCGGCAAAATGTTATTTTCCCAAGTCCTTCTAAAAGAGAAGCAGACAGGAGTGCCGTCACACGATAACACAAACAAAATAACCAGCAGGTCCATAGTTCTACAATGTAAACATGTTTTTGTCAATGGATGGTTTTATGAGACATAGATAACAGCTTCAGTTGCCTCGTTGGAAAGCGCTGGCTGCTTTTGGCTTTTTTGTCACTTTACGCTATGTAGTCTGAACTGACTGTAAGGTATGTGTATTTCGCGTGAATATGTTGCACAAGTGACGGAGTATAAAAACTGAGAGAGACTACTTATGGTGGACGGGTCAAACAAGCCCAAACAGGATGTTTTCCCGAACCCAAACGGTGGCGTTCACGGTAACGACGTGGTGTAAAATGACTAAAATGATTGATCATGAAACGTGGAAAGGCCTTTTATAGATCAGACATTCTGACGTCCAAATATGTATTTAAAAAATGTCCCTCCCTGGGCCCATTGTGTAGTCTGAAGTTGCATTGTTGTGAAGAACAATCCATCTGAAAAATACCTCTAACTTAGCGTTTGTGTAAAACAATCACCTGCAGATTTAAACTGTATTCTTGGCCGATCCTCTCGAGCTGGAGAGCAGCTGATGGGCTTGACCTCACACCTTGAAGTTCCTAAGAAGATGAGTTGTTATGTGAAAAGAGCCCAAATCAAAGCGTAGGGTAACGTCTTCTATGCCTGCCAGCAGGGATTAGAGGTGATGTGAGTCGGGGGTCTCTCGGAGGATTGGCACCAACTGTGAAGAAACGTGTTCAGAGTCTAAGGGGAGCCAGACGAGCCTCAGGGTGGTGGTGGTGGTGGTGGGTGTGCGTGGGTGTGTGTGGGGGTGCGTGGGGGTGCGTGGGGGTGCGTGGGTGGCTGGATGTGCTGTGGGCTCAGGAGAGGCTGTGTGTAGGCGGCTGGGAGGTTATGCGTTTGATGATGGAGACAGTGGTGAAAACATGTCAGTAGAACTACTCTACATAATGGCGGGTCATTTCCTATTTCGGCTGGTTATCGCCTCGGGGCTCATTAAGTTTGACAGCCCTGTTAACAAAAGAAGCAAGACTGTTATTTATACTCTATGAACCTAGAAACGCTGCTATATCTTTATATTATCAAAAGATCTTCGGGTCACTCTCGCCACTCTCGTCACTGTTTGTTTCCAGCAGCAGTAACTGTGCACTTCCTGTCCAGCAGCAAAGAGCAGACGGACACAGATACGCGTTGCAACCACAGACCGTATATAAGAAGTGGACGTAGTCATCGTGACGTCATTGGTTTGTGGACTGAAGTTTTGAAGCCTTGAATTCTGCAATTTTGGCATCGCCATCTTGGATTACGGCCGTCGCCATGTTTTCTTTTTTTTTCTGGTAGAGACCTGTCAATCACTGTGTAGCCCCGCCCTAAAGCATC
>NW_022281723.1:5911-9880 GCF_004355925.1 Anarrhichthys ocellatus | reverse complement strand
GCTGGACGTTTACACATGTAGACACATGTTTAAATACAAATGTAAATTTGTATTGAAATTCCAGAAAATCATCTCCTGTTGTGTCAATGTTAGTATGAAACATATCTATATCTATACTACAGATATAAATATGATTAAAAGCTCCAGTCAGAGCTCAAACCATGTAGAACATGAGCTCCATGGACTCCTTCGTTCCTCCAGATGATCTAAAACATGCAGGAACCTCAGCCTCCACTCATGAACTCAGCTTCATGTTCACATCCACACTTAGGTAAAGTTAGAAAGATATTGACAGATTCGGACTTCCCGGTTCAATAAATCGTTAACGAAACGTTGCTAAAATACAAACGATACCTCCCTGTAACCGCAGTGAGGTAGACAACAAGCTACAAGCTTAATTGAATTAAAACGGGCCGTCTTACGGACTCCTCCGAGCTGGACAATCTGCATTGGTCTCAATGAGCGGCCGGCTGCGAGACGAGTGCGCAGGGACCGTCTACAAAGTGCAATGCGGAAAATACATCCTACAACAATATTACCTAACCCACATCCACGAGGAGACGAGCATCATGGATTCATTCACTCATTCTGGGTCAAACGTTATAGATATGAATTCTGTAAAGAACATTAAAGTTCACACTAAGTCAGAGTCTGTCGTTGCGTTTTATCCTCACGACAGCGTTTCAGGTTTAGTTTTTTTGTTTTTTAGGCAAATTTTAAATATGCATAAAGTACAAACAGGTGGATGGAAACTTAGTGTATAAAATATATTAATTTCACTGTCATATGACGTCTGAGAGGCTGGAGCAATGAATGTTTATTTTCTGTTATGGATTCATAATGAATGATTTGAGTTGCAGTTCATCCTAAAGTGCAGACCAGTCAAGTTCTCCACAACCAGCGGAAGCAGGTTATGGATGTGGAACGTTGAGAAGAGAAAGAGTTGACTCGGTGATGGAGGAGCACAGTCTCATTCAGCTCGTGCGCTCCTTCAATGAAGCGGAATAAGTTAAAGCTCCTCCAGCGGAACACTCAGCGGCTGTCCGCTCTCTCTCTGCCCGGCTCTAGGTGACCGCCTGCGGCTTCACAAACACCAACGCCTCCGCAGACTGAGCGTGGAGTTGTGCACGATGTGCATGAGTGTACATGTGTGTTGTTGTTTCAATAAACACCAGCGCGGCTCTAACCTTTACTGCAGCCGGAGGATCCGTGTCTCCCTGCCGGAGTCTGGTGCTCTCCGCTACGTAGAGTCTCCAGCCTCACCGGGGTCTCCGTGCGCGGCAGCGCGGGTTCAGAGGCGCTCCTGCCCGGGTCGCTCGAAGAATCCTGCGTGGACGACTCCATTACATGCACATCAAGAATAAAAATAAACTCCAACACGAACAAAATCCCCGGTTCTTAAACGAGCATAACCCGGTAAACGAGTCTGAAACAGCGGGGAGAAGGCGCGGCTGCTGTGAGCGACGTTTGGAGGAGAGGAAGCCGGGCTGAGAGGGAGGGAGGGAGGGCGGCGCTGTGGAGAGCTTATGGGGGGGGGGGCTGGGTCTCGGACAGGATAGACTGCACTGCTTTCAAATCCTGCAAACAAACAAATCAGGTCCAAAGACTCAAATCACAAATCTGATTCATGGACAAGTGAAGGTGTTTCCATACCCGGACATCAGGAGCACGAGCCTGTAACTGGAACCTGATGTGTGAACATGAGCTCCTGTGGAAGTTTATTCATGATCCCTCTACTGCATCTTATTGCCCTTTGACCCCTTTACATGTTTCCAATGTTACATGGTGTAATAATGATTAAATGATTATGATGAATGAATGAAACAAGGAGCTGAAGTGGGTTTAATGAAGTACAGGAACTTATATCTTAATTCTACAGATGTCACATAAATAACCATACAGATGTTTCTACTCAGGAGGCTCAGTGACTCAGTGGGGAGACGAGTCTTCTTGAAATGGTGCAAAAGAATCCGCTGGAAAGCATCTTGATGTTCAATGTTAAATGAGAAAGAAAGTCTCAGGATTCTATGAAAGGAAACCACAGACTGAGGAACCGGTCCATCGGACCTGAACTTCAGCTACCACGAGCCACAACAGTCTTAATAAATACTGTGTCCTGGTAAAATGATCACAGTTAAGTTCAACTAACTAAAGTTACTTATGGACATTCTGCACTATTTCACAGAGAAAACAATAATACAGTATATGAATAAAGAAATGCAGATTAAAGACGACATGAACCAATAATAGACATAATACTTGAATATTGTCTCTTTTCATCAGCATCTTAATTTCCTTTCGCCAAAGGCTTCACATTGCCTGGAACATCTTTTTTTTTTTTTAAAGGGGGGGGGCATATTGCTCCAGATTTCATCACTTTTAATTAGTTGGGATGGAATAAAAGAGCTGAATATGATTATTTGGGCTGGAGCAGCCTGCGGTGAAATGCCTCAGGAACGCTCACAACTTCACTCGTCTCCGTAACGACGTCGTCCACCAGCTTCACACTGCTCTCAGATCAGAGTCACACTTTGCATTTCATGCATCGAGCCGTCAAAGTCTTAAGTATAGACCCACCGTAACACAAGCAGCCAGCAGGTCAGAGGTCAGAGGTCAGAGGGGGTCTCTTGAGTGATAAGTGGGACAGCAAACTGGCAGCTGACAGACAAAAAAATATGATTAGAAACAATAATAATAATAATAATAATGGTGGTGAACAGCTTAATAAATAGAACATTTGACCCATTTCTGTGCAGACGTGTAAACGTAGGATTTTATCACGCTGCAAAAATAAACCTACCGACCTCATGTGAAGGTTTCCTCTCGTCACGATGATGATTAAAGCTTTTAATGTGTCACTTTACGTCACATAGTCACCGTGAAACAGCTGCAACAAAACCTCTCGGTTAGCTTTCAGAGAAACGTCTCAGTTAGAATGTAAACTCAGTGAAACGTTAACAACTCGACAACACTTGGGGACACGAACACCGGTCTCCTGGTTGAAGGTCCTGTGTGTTTGACTTATTCACGTGTTCTACGTCACGTGTGTTCACATTAAGTCACTTCAAACCACATGGCATAAAAATGACAAAAAGCAAGAACGGTGTTGTTACTGCACACCATTTGGAATGTGGTCTGTACTGTGAGTGAATAGAAGACGATATCATTTAAACGAGTACTAACACAACACACATGCAAATTGATGGCACTTGTGAGTTGCCCAACTTATTCTGAAAAGGGTTAAATATGACGCACACCTGCTGACGTGACAATAAACACATCAGACGTATGAGGAGAGAAACGTTTGCAGAAACAGAAAATACTTTTTATATAAAGGTGAATTTAAACCGTGTAGATTAAAGCTATTAGCTCCACTAATTAAAGCTATTTTTAGAACAAGTCATCACGCCGGTATGATATCATGAGAAAAACAAACCCACCAGAGGTCAACGTGTTCAGAGCCTGAATATTAATTTAATCATGTTTGTATTATTGTTTTAAAGACGTCGTCCTCACTGCTGGATCTGATACATGTTGGCCTCAGAGTTCAAATCTAATATTTTATACATAAATACTGCACATTAATAAACCACAGCAGAGACAACAGATGTATCTCTTTCAGTTGAAAGTTCATTTGGGATTATTTGGACTCAACAGGTGAGTTGAAGCCGACGGGAAAGTTCAGGAGAGCAGGACAGTGAAATGAGGAGACGTAACTTTTACATTTTTAGGAGTTTGCACTCAAATATTAAGAGAAAGGTGCATTTAATAGCAACATGCATTACAAGAACACAGTGCATAAAAGAAGACACAAAATGATTTTATTAAATCTATTTTATCACCATATGTCGTCATGTGAATGCAGCAGTTTGTTTTTTGTTGAACTTCCACAAAAGAAAGAGAAGAAAAGTGAGCGTGATAACTTGTGGTAGTTGTGATAACTTGTGATAGTTGTGATAACTTGTGGTA
>NW_022281723.1:0-5901 GCF_004355925.1 Anarrhichthys ocellatus | reverse complement strand
GTAGTTGTGATAGCTTGTGGTAGTTGTGATAACTTGTGATAGTTGTGGTAGTTGGGATAGTTGTGATAACTTGTAGGGGTGGGGGGAAAATCGATACAGCATAGTTTCGCGATATTTTGCGTGACGATATTGTATCGATACACGGACGCCAAGTATCGATCTTTTATTATATAAACTGCTTAAAAAAATTTAAAAAATGTTTTGTTTTTTTTGAAAAATCAAATCAATTGCTTTTTCAGTCCACTAGATGGTGCTGAGTTGTTTTCTGGTGAGGTCAGGAAAGGGTCAGCGTGATTGGTAGGAAGTTGGTCAAAACAAAGATAGACATCTGGCCTCACAACGGGGTTAAATCTGCCAACAGTAGCCAGACTCATGGGGAGAGTGCAGCGCACAACTGTCTCTCTGCCCTCGACGTCCACGCATCGCAAGTTATACTGAGTTATATAACTCTTATATCCTAATTATATAAGTTATAGTTCATATACTGAGTCCACAAGTTTGCATTTAGTTAAGTTGGACTATGTCGTAATACAAACAGTTCAGTTTGTCAGGTTCATGCAACATTTATTACATTGTTGGTCAGTCTGTCTGCTTGACAATCCTATTTTGCTGCAATAAAAATCATTGAAGTGAGATGAACCGACTGAAAACTTTATCTTATTAGATAAAACATGTTGACACAGTTTTCCTTTGGGGACATAATTTGAAGTTGAAAAAAGTAATAAATCGCAATATAGGCCTATGTTATCGCAATACTCAGAATATCGCAGTATCGTGATAATATCGTATCGTGACCTAAGTATCGGGATAATATCGTATCGCGGGATCTCTGGTGATTCCCACCCCTAATAACTTGTGATAGTTGTGATAACTTGTGATGACTTGTGGTATTGTGATAGTTGTGATAACTTGTGGTATTGTGATAGTTGTGATAACTTGTGATAGTTGAGATAGTTGTGATAGCTTGAGGTAGATGTGATAACTTGTGGTATTGTGATAGTTGTGATAGTTGTGATAACTTGTGATAGTTGTGATAACTTGTGGTAGTTCAAGGTTGGAGGCAGACAACCAGGGGGCTCCCTGGAGAGGGCAAACGAGCTAAACTCTTTCTTCAATAGGTTTAGCTCAGAGCCCTCATCTGTCTCCTCCACACACCACACCTCCCAAACACCTCCCCCTCTGTCCCCCCTGGTGAGCTGCATGGACTCAGAGCCCTCCACTTCAAAGGGCTCTGCCACCACCGACACTATGACCCCCCTCCCCCCCTCTCTGTGACGACTGGCCAGGTTAGGAGACAGCTGGAGAGACTCCACCAAGGCAAGGCTGCTGGACCTGATGGCATCAGCCCAAGGGTCCTGAAGACCTGCGCCATCCAGCTGTCTGATGTCCTGCAACACCTCTTCAACCTGAGCCTGAAGCAAGAGGAAGTCCCGGTGCTGTGGAAGATGCCGTGCCTGGTTCCTGTACCTAAGAAGACACCATTGGGCCTCAATGACTACCGACCAGTTGCCTTCACATCTCATGTGATGAAGGTGCTGGAGAGGCTGGTCTTGGCCCACCTCCGACCGCAGGTGAAATTATCACTGGACCCTCTGCAATTTGCATACCAGCCTCATGTGGGAGTGGACGACGCCATCATCTACCTGCTGCAACGAGCTCAGTCGCACCTGGATGAACCGGTGGCTCTGTGAGAATCACTTTCTTTGACTTCTCCAGTGCATTCAACACCATCCAACCAGTGCTGCTGAGGGAGAAGCTGCGGGTGGTGGGGGTTAACGCCTCCACCATCTCCTGCATCACTGACTACCTCACAGGCAGACTACAGTTTGTCCGACTGGGCCGTGTGCTGTCTGATACGGTGGTCAGTGATACTGGAGCCCCACAGGGAACTGTTCTGTCTCCCTTCCTGTTCACCTTGTACACCACTGACTTCCAGTACAACTCAGGGTCATGCCATCTGCAGAAGTTCTCTGATGACTCTGCAGTGGTCGGGTGTATAAGGGACGGACGGGAGGAGGAGTACAGGGCAGTAGTGGAGGACTTTGTGGAGTGGGCGGGTAGAAATCACCTGCGTCTGAACGTGGCCAAGACCAGAGAGATGGTGGTCGACTTCAGGAAGAAGACGACGGCTCCACAACCGCTGAGAGTTCAGGGAGAGGATGTGGACATGGTGCAGGAGTACAAGTTCCTGGGTGTCTCCATCGACAGCAGACTGAACTGGAAGACCAACATCAACGCTGTGTACAAGAAGGGGAGGAGTCGACTCTTTTTCTTGAGGAAACTTTGATCCTTCAACGTGTGCAGCAAGATGTTGGAGATGTTCTCCCGGTCTGTTGTGGCCAGTGCACTGTACTTCCGTAGTCTGCTGGGGGAGCAGCATTGGAGCCGGAGACACCAACAGACTTAACAAACTGATTAAGAAGGCCGGCTCCATCATTGGCTGCTAACAAGACTATCTGGAAGAGGTGGTGGAGAGGACACTGAAGAAACTATTGTCCATATTGGATAACCCGGACCACCCTCTCCACCACCTACTGCAGGGACAGCGGAGCACTTTCTCCAACAGACTGATCCAGCTCCGCTGTCACAAGGACCGATACAGGAGAACATTCCTGTCCACTGCCATTCGACTTTATAATAAAACACCTCGGGCCAGATCATCCTCCACATAACTACACACTGCTACACTGTTGTTGTTTGCTGGTGGTTGATTTTTGCACTAGTTTTTCACCTAGTTAGTTAATTTAACACTATTCTATTTCATTGTATATACTGTGCATTTTTGCATTTGTGCCTTTTGTTGTTTTATCTTCTATATTCTATATTCTGATATTTAATTTGTCTTAACTCTGTTATTTTATTGTATATATTGTGCATTTTTTAATACTTAATATTTTTGGTTACTCTGTTACTTTGCTTACTTGGTGTGTCTTGCTGCTGTAACATACAAATTTCCCCCTGAGGATGAATAAAGTATACATCTATCTATCCATCTATCTATCTAGTTGTGATAACTTGTGATAGTTGTGATAACTTGTGGTAGTTGTGCTTCAGAAGGTGAATCTGAGCCTCAGACTCAGCGTCTGACTCTTACATACCAGCGCTGAGGTCAGCCGGGTGGAGTGGAGGTCACATGGGTCACATCTCTGGAGAGGAGATACCAGCAGCTGCTGGAGTCCAGGACTCAAGTACTCAACACCATTCAACATATGGAGGAGAAGGCAGCTCTTATTTTGAAAATGCTTTCTGTCAAAAAAGTTAAAAGTATGTTGCAGAGAAGAACTGTTCTCTCACTTCTGTTTACGGATTCACACGCCAATAAAATCTATTTAAAAACAAAGCAAACTACTCGGTTAGTTTTAGTAAAATCATGGTTTGGTATTAAATTATTACGAAATTGAAACAAAAATCACGCGGGGAAAAGTAATTTTCTAAAAGTAAAAACATTCACGCGTTGAGTCGGTTTGTGAAGAAACGACGAGCTGACAGAAGAGCAGCCGTCTCAGAGTAACGTTGGACTAACAGCTCAGCTCAATAATTCACAACTCCTCTGTTAGCATGAATTATTGAGTTGGCTGCTTCACCTCTTTAGCAGCTTTTCTTTAGCTGATCGGCGTGTGAGAGTGTGACAGCGTTTCAAACTGTGCACGGTGTGAACTTCACATGAACTACAGTACAAACACTATGAACAGAAGGTAACGCACAGCTGTGATCACAAACAGAGGTATCACATCAAAGTCCATTCAAGTCTATAGATTTATTTATCTTTCTTTTCAAATCAAACACAAAATCAGGACTTTTCCCATCATGCACTGGGTCTGGCAGTTGGTGGAGAGCTGCTTTGGCTCCTGCTTCTAAAAGCATTGATCTGGTGACGTCATCGTTTGTCCGGGTGTGCATGACGCCAGAACAGGTTGAGGGTAAAGTCAGACGTAAACCTAACCACCGTGCAGCGATCGATTCTGCATCTCGAACGAGCTCGTTTCCTCGTTTCCTATCTCCTTGGATCATTTCCTCGGAGGAACTAAGACGCAAGTGAGGGAAACGTGGATGCAATTTTAGAGACTCGGGACGAACCTTTCAAGAGACCTGAATGCTGTTAACCCACCTTCAGAATTCAGGAACATTATATATTCATACCGTACATCTGCAAATTCTATATTGCTTGTTGTAGCTCACGTCAGCATCATTGTATCTTGTTGAATTCATGCGCTGCAGGAGTCAGAAGCCCTCACGCTGAAGCTAACGAGCTAACAGGCTAACACAGACTGGAGCTGCTTTCATGGAGCAAACGAGTGCATCAGAGTTCATCATCTTCTCATCGTTCTCATCCTGCTTCATAACATCAGAGACCAAGTAGAGGAGGTCGTGTTAGTAACAGAAGAATCTCTTTCCATGCAGAGTTACACGCTGTAGCTGTTAAGCCTTCCTGTTCGCTCGTCTTCACACAAATCGCTAATAAAGTGTCACAATCATTTCATCATCTGCTGAAATGCAAACTACAAAGGGAAGCTTTAAAGTGATGATTTCATGCATTAGCACTCACTGGAAATGTCCTTTCTTTTTAACTGGATGCATTTTATTAAGAAGCTCTGCATTCATTTGCATCTTCAGAGAAGTGTTCGACACAAGAAAGATCTTTCTGCACTGACGTCACTCTTTGATTTATCACAGCTGTATTCTAAACAGTGTTCTTTGTAATGTTGTAGTTTGTGTTTCTTTCTCTATTTCTGCAGCACGGGAATGAACTTCTGTCATCTTTAATACACTTCACGTTATCTTGGATTTCCACAAACAATGATGAGCATTTAAAAAGCTGTGGTGAGCTTCACAGATGATGAACTATTGAGTAATATGTTTTACTGTTGAACGGTTCAATTACACACAAATACACTTCCTAGATAAAGAATGAAAATACTCACCTGAAACAACACTGCTGAGTCAAATGAGCCTGTGATCGATGTGGTGTTGGAGCGGCATCTTGTGGCTACCTGGGTGCTTAACAATTCCACAGTTGAGGATGTGGTCTTTGCAGACACCACCAGCACCATCTGTCTGTACTTCATCCACTGGAGATGTGCTACCACGCCTCTGCCTGTTCATCTCTTTCTTCATACTGTGATCTGGAGGGGCGGGGCTGGAGGATTGCTGACTGGGAGGCACCTTTCTTGAACCTGAGTATTGAGAAAGACTAGTTTGTGCTTCCCTCTAGCGGTTAGTAGTGAGTACTGCTCCTCCCCCTCCTCCCTTCCACCGTCACGTTTTACGACAGTACCATTGTCTTTACGGAAGCCTGGTTTCCCCACAACATCAGACAACATGGCCGATGCGGAGCAGTGTCCCGGTGCTGAGGCGGTTTTAACGGAGAACCAGGAGAGTCCTGCAGCGGGGACAGACAGCGGGACTCCGGGAGACAAACCCGTTTGTCTCCTCGTGCTGGGCATGGCGGGCTCCGGGAAAACCACCTTCGTTCAGGTGAGTTAGCGATGTGTGGCGAACAGAAGAGCTAACTGCGTGAGTTAGCTTCGCAAGGCAGCTGTTAGCATGTCTGCTGTAGGCTAATGCTAGCTAACGTTATAGCCTATCAAGTACTATTCTACATAATACTACAATTATGCTCTCTGTATACATACTATTTTAGTTATTGTGGATTTTTAACTTGTTTTTTTATTTAATATTCTTTACTGTTTTATTCCTTATTTACTTATTTATAATACTTGTTTTTATCCTGTTTTTGTACTGTCTCTTGTTTGCATAACATAATATGAAATAAATAATACATATACTGTATGCTGCTGTAATCCTGTAAATAAAGGATTATATATATATGATATATATTTATATATGATATATATTTATATATATATATATATATTTATATATTTATATATATATATTTAT
>NW_022281722.1:4249-9889 GCF_004355925.1 Anarrhichthys ocellatus | reverse complement strand
TATATATATATATATGTATATATATATATATGTAGGCTCTGGAGATCATCTAGTCCTGGGAAGGAGAGTTACATCCACATCTCAGCTGGGGTTCCACCTACCCTTAAGGCCTTGTGCTTCTTAACCCCCTGCACCCCGCGAGGACGCTGGCGTCCTCGATCCCCTCCCCTTCCGTTCCTACGGCTTGCTTCCGCAAAATACGTCACAAAACATGGCCGTGTTTGGTATCCCAGCATGCCCCAAATCCTCATCTTTGCAAAGAAAACATCTATTTTCTTTCATTTCTTATGGATTTTCCACAAACGGAGCCCAAACACACACTGTCCAAAGTCGCCATAACCGCCTCAAGTCGGATCTTGCAGCATTTCGACGGAAAAAGACACATTACAGACCCAACAATGTGCTAGCGGATGTTACCATGGTGCTAGTGGCTTCAGAAAACGCTCGTACTTAAAGTACAAACCTTGACTGTTTCTTACATAAGCCGTAAACCAACGTATAACCTTTACGTAAATGAGCTACCGGCATACTCGCTCGGTCGCAGCCATTACGCACAGCAAGTCCGCTACTCACACACCACGTCTTCGATACATAGTTTTTGCAATTTGCAAAGGCTAAAAATAAAAGGAAAATAATATAATATCAACATATAAAGGGAGAAACACCGTTAGTGTGTCAGAATATCATTTGGTTACCATGTGACCATTTGGGTCTCCAAATATCCTTTGAGAGCTCCGCCTGGATCTCTTCATGGAAGAAACACTGTAGAATGGTCATACTTTGTCCAATCTTCTTCACATTTGAGGCAGTTGTTCACTGATAGTGTAGTTACAGCCCTATACTGTCCTTTACCTGTACAGATACAGCCACAGGCAGTTATTTATACTGAAAGATACTTTTTATTTTAGGCGGACAAAAATCTTCAATTCTTACTGACTCCAAAGGCCCACTGCTCTGTTTCTGTATGACCTACAGGTTTTCTGACACTTCCACAAGGAACTTTAGGGGGTTTTCTTTCTAGAAAGACCTCATTGATGCATATAGTCAGAGTGGTTCAGAAGCTACAGCCATTTTAATTTGGGTATGTCATTTTAGGCGGTTTTCCTCCAAAATAGGGGGGAGTTGGAAAATGTAAAGCCCCTGATGGCGTCTTGAACCTCTGTCATGGTGGGAGGTTCCCCACATCTCCTCTACGATGGGACTGTGGAGAACGTGGCTGTAATGGTCTGGTTCGATTGTGATGTCACGGTTGAGGAGTTCCTGGAACTGCTTCTTCAACTGGCCGTTAATTCAGGGATTGAAGGATCTTTTATTGTCATTATGCAACGAATGGATGCAGAACAAAATGCAGTTGCAGCTCATCTGCAACACAAGAGAACATGAAACAACACAACCCGTAGAACTCATCATGAATATAAACGGCAGCAGCAATGATTCAATGAGCAACATCTTCACATTAACAACGTGGAACTATTTTCATGGTTGAAGTCATTTTTTCTGTCAAACAAATGAGCTGGTTCCATATGTAATGATGTTAATAATGTTAATTAGTTATAATGTTAATAGTGTTAATTCATTAGTAATAATCTTGAGCTTTGGACTGAACACAGTGAAGGGGACAGTTTCATCTCTTTGTGACATCATTTCTCACTATTTTCACAATTTCTTACAAACCAAACAATCAATTCATAGAGACAAGAATCATGAGTTCATAGTTCCATGAGCTGCAGCTCGACCAGCCACAGTCAGAGCAGGTATCATTACAAGTACTAATAATCTAATAATAGAATATCTAATAGTACCAGAGTATTTTCCCAGTGTACTATTAGTACTTCTACTGCAGTAATGGATGTGAATACTTCTTCCACCACTGAGCAACGTCCAAGGCCATGTGGGGTGGTTGTACTGGGCCAACACATGGAAGTCCTGATGGATTCCCCTCCTCCAGAGACACACCCAGCCAACCACAACTCACAAACACATTTCAATGCACACACAAATAAATGACCATTTATATAAATGTAAAAACAAAATCACAAAGATTTGTCTGCATTTGTATGTATTTCTGTGTGGACTTTTCTATTTGTTTGTGGATCGCTCCACATTTCTTTGTGGGTTTTTGAGACTCTCCTGATGTCGCTGGATTCGCAAATGCGTTTTTTTCAACATTCTCATTTTCAACCAATCACATGAGCGCAGCTCCCCCCCCCTCCCCACGAGGCTGCTAGCGTTAGAGTTGCGCAATTTGCAAAAACCTGGTCTTGTTTCTGTTGAGAAGCTGTCAGGTTGGTGGGAGGAGCCAGTCGCTGTGCAGGAACACTGGAGGTGAAACATCAGGGAGACTGGAGACCAGTAGATGGCTTTAAGTGGAGCCTGAAGACAGCAGATGTTGCCTGCAGAGATCTGGACTGTGGCTCTGCTGTTTCTGTAGGATGGAGAATAGAGTCCTCACTGAGACCTGTGTGGAGGATTTCACATGACTGTATAACTTGTGGATTTTCTCTGAGGAATTGTTTAATACCACATATCCATACCTACTCCGTGGGCCTCACCTGCTCCAAAGGTAAGCACATCTGTGACGTTTCCAAGACAATCTCATTCTAAAGGTCAGAGAAGTGGGCCTGTTCCTGAACCTCCCATAGACTCCTGACACACCTGGAGGAGCCTGGTTCTTTTCACCTTCGTGCTTAATGTGACTTGTGTATGAACCTTCAGCTTCATTACAGATATCTTCCAGCATGAGAGTTACCTGCTTAAGCCAACCGTATTTTCCTGCTCTGTGTTTACAGACCTGCTGGTTCAGCCAATCATCACCGTGTCCTCCTCCATGGACGGGGTCTCCGAGGCCCAGCAGCAGGGGGCTCCGGTGATCAGACGCTCCACCTTCACCATCTGCTGCTCCATCCAGCCACAGTACCCAGGAGGCTCCTTTCAGCTCAGCTTCACCTCCTCCAACTCAGCACACAACTACACCCAGCCAGCTGTCAATCACTCTGCCAGCTTCCTGTTTCCTGCTGCAGAGCCCGCCCACCAAGGAAGCTACAGCTGTGTTTATCACCTCTACATTTTTAATCAAAACTTCCGTCTGAGAGCCGTCCTCTGTCTCTCACTGTGGAGAATATGAAGCTGAGTCAAAGAGGTCAATTCTAGTTTAACTGGGATTATGTTCCAGTCCACCAACGTGAACACTTGCAGTTTGATTTCCTGTTGTGTTTGGGTTTCTTATCATTTCATTTATTTTGAGACCAGCATTGACATAACACCATATCAATGTTTCTTAACGCTTCTCTTCAAAACCTGTTCTTTGTCAAAGAAAAGAAGCCAAAGTTTTAAAACGTTATATTTTCTACCCGGGGCATTTGGGACCGAGTCTCTGCCCCAAGCGGGGCGAGTTCAAGTATCTCGGCGGTCTTGCTCACCAGTGAGAGACGGGCGCTTTACCGCTCCATCTACGTTCAGACCCTCAGCTCTGGTCCTGAGCTTTGGGTAGTGACTGAAGGATCACAGATTGTGGATACAGGCCACTGAAATGAGCTTCCTTTCGTAGGGAGTCCGGGCTGTTCATGCACCTTAAAAGAGGCCAGCTGAGGTGGTTCAACATCAGGATCTCCCCGGACACTTTACCGTTGAGGTATTTTGCGCAGGTCCAACTGGTAAGAGCCCCTGGGATGGACCCAGAACACGCTGGAGGGATTATATATATATGTATGTATATATACTGTATGTATATATATATATATCATAGATATATAACTGGTGCTCCGAACACCCATATATCTCATGACCAGGTCATTACATAACATTAAAATCTGCATAGAGGTCTGTGGACCAGCTGTAGAGGTCTGTGGACCAGCTGTAGAGGTCTGGTTTATGTCCAACACCACTACACAGAGTAGATCATGTTACTTTTATCTTCTAAGAACTTCCAAACTTCATGTCAAAGTGTTTGTAGTTTACCAGTTTTAAAAGGTTCAGGATCTCTAATCTTGGATCTGTTCTAATGATTCTGGATCAGTTTCAGCGTTTCCACCAGTTTTCATCTTCGCTCTGGTTCTCCTGCTGTTGAGTCTGACGTTGTACATCAGCAGCATCTCTTCCTCCTGCAAGGTACAGTCTACACGTGGTGTCTCATGTGACTCACTTTGATGACCCTCTAAAGCCTCCGTACACTCAGAGAGTCCGTGCTGTTGTGTCTCTCCAGGCCACCAGGGGGCAGACGTTCACAGGGAAGAAGCTGCTTAACTGAAGGAACTTTGTAAATGGATGTACGATCCCAGATCCTCCTGAGGATCACAAGTGTTCATGTTGGATCTGACCTCTGGAAAACCTGTTTGAACTCGATGTGCATGAATCCATTTCAACAGAAGAGCATTGTGAGTCGACCCGAGGACGACAACGTGTGATCCAGGACTACTTCTTTGTTTTCTGGGTCCTTAAAAGGTCATTATGTGCCTCTCACCAAATCCAGAATAACAATCACGACAATACACTGACAGAAATATAACATACATTATGACTCACTACTTTAGTAACGATCACTGAAGCCTTCATGTGTTCTTCATCATGTTTAACGTTTCTCTTCAATGTTCGTAACAAAAAGTAAAAAAATAAACTCTCTGTTGATTGAACCATGATGGTTTTGTTGCATAACAAATTAAATAAAACGACCTGACGAGCTGAAGATAAAAAATGTTGATGAAATATGTAGTTGACTTATTAAAGTAGAAGGTAGAAGAAGTACCCAAATATTTTACTTAAGTGAAAGAAAGTAAAACTACAGCGTAGAAATATTGTAAAAGTCCTGCATTTTAAATATTACTCAAAGTTACTACGAGGAACTTTACTTCCTGTTGTTTCTGTCGCCCCCTGTGGACTAACGTGGTAGTGTCTCTGAGCACCAGAGTCCCTTTAGACAAC
The DNA here is from genome assembly GCF_004355925.1 of Anarrhichthys ocellatus. NCBI lineage: Eukaryota > Metazoa > Chordata > Actinopteri > Perciformes > Anarhichadidae > Anarrhichthys > Anarrhichthys ocellatus. The sequence goes on along the minus strand of NW_022281722.1, from coordinate 4,972 downwards.
CTCTCATCTTACTGCAGCAGGGTCTGACAGTCTGCTCCTCTCAGTCCTGGTTCTGGTTCTCCCGTGCCTCCCTTCCCTCCAGCGGGTCCAGCAATACGTCCTGGGTCTCCAGCAGAGAGGAGAAGCTCTGCTCCTGGAGGAGGAGGAGGAGGAGGAGGAGGAGGAGACGCTGCTGCTGCTGGGAGCTGAGCTCTCCTCCTCCCTCCGGAGCTCCGGATCTGGGTCTGTCCTCGGTGGACCGGTCTCTGCTGGAGGATCTGGGTCTGTCCTCGGTGGACCGGTCTCTGCCGGAGGATCTGGGTCTGTCCACGGTGGACCGGTCTCTGCCGGAGGATCTGGGTCTGTCCTCGGTGGACCGGTCTCTGCTGGAGGATCTGGGTCTGTCCACGGTGGACCGGTCTCTGCTGGAGGATCTGGGTCTGTCCTCGGTGGACCGGTCTCTGCTAGAGGATCTGGGTCTGTCCTCGGTGGACCGGTCTCTGCTGGAGGATCTGGGTCTGTCCACGGTGGACCGGTCTCTGCTGGAGTCTGAGCTGAAGGAGGTTCTGGTGAACCTGCATGAGTTCATCTGGTTTCACCAGAATCCGACCCGGTGGCTCCGATGACGAGCATCAAGAATAACTCTATAGAAACAGACCATCTTCTCTCTGATGGTCTCTTTACTGATGGAGGTCTGATAGAGGATCAGGACTACACTGAGACTGGTTCATATAGAGGATCAGG
>NW_022281722.1:0-4239 GCF_004355925.1 Anarrhichthys ocellatus | reverse complement strand
GGATCAGGACTACACTGAGACTGGTTCATATAGAGGATCAGGACTACGCTGAGACTGGTTTATATAGAGGATCAGGACTACACTGAGACTGGTTCAGGACCAGGTTAAAGTTCCTCACATGAACTTTAAATATACTTCAAGTACCATAACTGAAAGTACTCATTATGCAGAATAATACAAGTTATAATATTACGTTTCTCACTTTAAAGGCGGAGCTTATTTTAATGACTTAATATATTCACATGTGCTGAATTGTAGCGATCATAACTCGGTTTTTGAATGTTTTTGTTCTTAAGAGTTCTGAAAACGTGTCATTTAGAAGGAACAGAAGTATATTTGACATATAGAACACTTGTTTTAATAAAGATTCAGGCTGCTGACAAAATATCACAAAATACATCTGTAGAGACAGCTTGGTCTCCGATCAATAAACTAACTTTTTTTATCGCTGAAATGTCCCACACTCTGATCAGGCCTCAAACGCCCCTCAGTCCTGTCCTTTCTTTCTCTTCTTCTGCAGCTCCTCTTCTTCTTCTGTTGTTTTCCTCTTCGTCTTCTCCTCCACCCGCTCCATGGTCTCCCACACGTCGTCGTCGTCATCCTCTCCCCCGTCTTCCTCCTTCACCTCCCCCTCCCCCGCCCCCCCTCCGTCCCCCAGGTCTCTGCTGGCGAGCAGGACACAGTTGAGTCTGGACTTGAGGTAGACCTTGTGCTGCAGCTTGCGGTCCTCCAGGCCGTGGATGCGGAGGAAGCGGTCCAGGCCGCAGGACGCCACCTCGGGCCGGGACGGGTGACACTGCAGCGACCGCACCCCCCCCGCCAGCCCCTTCAGGCAGCCCCGGACGACCCCTTTCCTCAGGTCCAGCACGGCGATCTCGCCGTGGGTGTTTCCCACCACCACCGTGCCGCCAGCGGCGGGCAGGGACAGAGCGGTGAGCGGGTACTCGCCGTACTCCACCTCCAGGACGGGACGCCGCTGAGGGGAGGAGGGATCGAACACGTGGACCTGGGGGGGGGGGGGGGGGCACAACGTTAAAGCTGCAGGACTAACAGACAGACAGACGTGGCGCATTCAAGTCTTCTCTGCAGTCAACGAGATGTAAACTGTGATTATAGTCAATAAGTCTGCTTCACTTCTACATTCTCAGACGTAAACAAACCTTCAGTGACTTTACTTTAGTTATTAAAGTGACACTTTGTTTACAGAATTATTAAAGACCACTAGCTCTGAAAACTTGATTAGTTGACTTTTGTTGCTTTAAACATTTATGTGTTCTGTAATGTTGACTTCCTGGTCCCACGTGGTCTACAGCAACACACCTGATGGTAACCTGTGCACGTGACCACTTTGTCAGAGTCCGGGATGAAGGCCACGTCTCTGACCCACTGCGGCCTCCGTAGGTCCAGCCAGTCGTCCCGCAGGTTCTTCGCGGTGAACACGGGGCTCTCGGGTTTCTGCAGGTCCCAGATCTTCAGCCCGTTCTCCTTACCGCCGGTCGCGAACACGTGCCGGTTAACCGGGCTCTGTCGCATCCGGCACACGTTCTTCCCCGCGTGCAGCTCCGTGACGGGCTCGTCCCCTCCGTCCTCGCGCCAGACCCGCACCGCCCCGCTCTCCACGCAGGTGACCACCGACGAGGAGCCGCTCATCAGCGCAGCCAGCCCGGTGAAGGGGCCGTCGGTAACGGGGTCTCCGCAGCGCCGGGTCTCCGTGAAGACCCCCTTCTCGGTGCTGAAGGTCTTCACGGTTCCGTCCGCGGACCCGACCAGCAGCTCGCTCTCATCCGGGTCCCCCCAGCACAGCGCGCGGATCTCCTGGTCCCGGCTCAGGTGGCTCGTGTTGCAGAAGTTAAAGGCCTGTTTCCGGGTCAGACTGACCCCCTTCAGGATGCCGGTCTCAGAGCCGAGCCACACGGAGCACAGCCGGCTGGTGTCCGCCATCACAACCCGGTACAAGTGGACCGAAGACTGGACTCGGGTCTGGATCCTGGTCCGTCAAAAACACGCGTGTGTCTTTTCCTCTGTAGGGAGCGTCGCGCGTTAATGACGTCACTGTACAGCCAGAGGTTGTTTTATTTTTTTTATTAACTTTATTGAACACGAAAAAAACTCAATAACACAGTGTTAAACTAACAGTGAGAAGTAGTACTATTAATATAAGTACTGATAACTACAATCATGATTTATTGATTATTGCTTTTGATTTAATTCAAAGATTCAGTTTACTGGGATAGTAAACAAATAGAACAATAAGTAACTACAGATTTAAATATTATAAAACGTGTCTTTGAGCCTTTGTTTTTTGCCAAACTAGAAAGTTACAATTATTATTGTTAAATTGTACATTTATGAATAAAAACATTTAAAAACATAAATATTTAATTTATCTAAGGACACATTTCTTTAATTAGTTTTCTAAGCACATGTTCTTGTAAAAATAAATAAAAGCAGTTTTTCTGTTGATTCTTTGTTTTTACATACAAACACGTGTCTGTGATGCTTCAGTGACGTGTGAACATTTTTAGACAATATAAATAAATAAAAGTGGGATTTTAGGAAAAGATTGTCGTCAATTATACGATGTGTATATTTCATACTAACCATATCAATATGTCATTTTAATGTAACGTCTCTACACTGCCCTCAGGTGGTCACAATGCGAATCAACATCCTGGTCTATTTGGAAACGTTTAATTTGAAAGAGTTCACAGGAACTGCCGCTATGCTAATTGTGTCTGCTGCCCTCTGGTGGCCACAGAGTGTAACTACATCAGTTTATATGTCACGCACCGCAACCACAGGAGGGCGAGCGCTGTCGACACGTGACTGTAAATGGCTCCATTGAAACCAACAGTACCGAGTGCAAAGACAGACATATTATAGAAGACCAGCTCTTCCGGTGTACTTTTATTTCCAAAATAAAAGTATTTTTTTTTTAACTTAACCTTTTTTATTGTAAATTCTTTTTTTCCACACATTTATATTCCAGATGCAAGAAAGAGTATATATCTGTATTAACTGGTGGAAGAAGTATTGAGATCCGTTACTCGGTACTAATACCACACTGTTTAATCTGTTTCAAGTAAACGTCCACGTAAGTTTAATTATGAGTTAACAGTATGTTATATTATTCTATAGATGCAGACATGAACGGCTCATTCTAAGCTGAATGAGATCCAAACATAGTTAAGAATATTAGATTCGATTTCTGTTAATAGATCCTCATAAATGATACACACTGTTCCTTTAACAATATTAATATTTTCATTAAAATTATAGAATAATAATGCAACAAATCCTCAAATTTTGGAATCTGGAACCATGAATGATTTATTTATTTGCATGAAAAATGGATTAAATTATTGTAATAGCCAATTTATTAATGGAGTAATTGTTTCAGCTTTATTTTTGTAAAGTAACTGTCAGATATTGTTGTGGAGTAGAAGTATAAGTACCTCAAGTTGTACTTGAGTACACTATTTGAGAAAACACGTTTTATTATTGTTGTGAATTGTTCTGTTCCTAGTTCATAAAGTTTATTTAAAAATAAAAAACTCAAGCATGCGTATATGACGGAAGTTCCGCCATTTTGGATCTCTGGGCTACAGTAGCTAGCTAGCTAGCTATACGCATCGTTACTCTGATCTGGTTTATTTTTCCCGCGTTGATATCAAAGATTAAAGGTAACGGAACCTTCTCTTCGTCTCACGAATGGACGGAGAAGAGGACGACTTCATGTCCGCGAGCCACTCCGGTAAAAACAAAAATAAACTGTTGTTCTGCTTTGTTTCCTAACGAGCTAACATGCTAGCTGCTACCATTGTGCGGAACCAACGCGTCACTCTGATAAAAACCTTAAACTTACATGTTGTGGATGATGCCGATTAAAAGGCACACTTACATAATATACATCTTTTTGTTTCTCGTTTATATATCTTTTATAAATATGTGGTATTTATGCGTGAACCGGTTCTTCATGGAGTCTGGCGTAGAAGAGTCTTTGTGTTGTTAAAGTAAATGTTATAACGTTTCAGACCCACTCGGGCTTCCGTAGATTCAGGCCTCTCTGAACCAGGTCTGAGATCAGTTCATCAAACGTTACATGTTACAGAAGAGCAGCTCTGTCGGCCAATAACAAACAGCAACGTTGTGTATACACATATACAGGTGCTGGTCATATAATTAGAATATCATCAAAAAGTTGATTTATTTCACTAATTCCATTCAAAAAGTGAAACT
>NW_022281721.1:0-9833 GCF_004355925.1 Anarrhichthys ocellatus | reverse complement strand
GATTTGCCAAGGAAAAATATGGTGATAGAGCGAGGAGGAGGGGGAGGGGGGGGGGGGCTGCTGGGAATCAACACATGCACACATCACACGTGCACAGAGCCACACACTCACACACTGGAAAGAGTGCTGGCCTGGGTGGAATGAAAAAAATCAACTTTCTCTCTCTCCTGCTCACTAGTTCTTCTTCCCATTAAGAAAAATGAAGTGCATCAGCAATAAAATGGAGATATTATTATTTTTTTCAGGATGCATCCTCAGTAGTGAATTTGAATAAACATTCACTCAGAGGAGTTTCTCTGGAGAATAGCAAGCAGTCAGGAGACAGAGGTGAAGAGGGGTCAGAAATGGTGTGTGTGTGTGTGTGTGTGTGTGTGTGTGTGCGTGTGAGAGAGAGAGAGAGAGAGAGAGAAGTTTGAAGACTTATCTGAAATGGGTGAGGTTTATATTAATGTAGACCTTTAACCTGCGGCTGGGTTAACACTACACTGCAAAAATAAGTACTGAAAACAACTTGTTTTATGATTTATGTGACATTTTTGAAGCTGATGTCTCTTCCACCTGCCTCTCTGTTCGTGTAAATACTCACAACAGGAAACTAAATATTTGATCTGAATTTATAGTCAAATACTTGTAGATTGTTTTTAATGAAAGTGTAGAGGAACAGTCAGTAACTAGCACACTAGTATAGAGTGAGACGTGACTATGAAGTGGAGTCATCGGGAACATTAGTGTTGATTGAGGATCAGATGTCAACACTCAGTGATATAAAGAATCAGTTTTATTGTCAATTTTGTTGCATAACAATAAACATAGTGAGAGAAAATAAAGAAAAACTCAAACCTTTATAGAAAATAGGAAATAATTACTATAAAATGTGAAGAAAATATTATAAAAGCTATGAATAATATATATGTGTATTTTTTTTATTAAAGAGCTGTCCAGTTATGTGCAAGAATGTGCAAACCTTTAATGAAGTATAAAGATTACGTTACAAATATCCACAGAAGGAAACATTAACGTACACTTTGATACAGATGTGGAGGCTGATGTGAGGAGTGTGAATGATCAACACAGCTGGATTAACGGCGTCAGTGTGAACTGTGATCAGAGCCGTTGATGACGCAGCGACATCACAGTAAAGACGTGATGGAGGTTTGAGTCGTGGCTGCTGCTTCTTTAACCGACCTGTGATTACTGTCCTTTAACTCAGCACATGTGCAGAACACACCAACGGCTAACTCCTGAACATTCAGATGCAGAAGAGTCCGTGCACAGCCAACACTTTCTGACTACCCAGATATGCAGAGAACATGCAGAACATCCACAAACCTGCACATTAGTATAAAAGAAAGGTTTCCTCTTCAGATGACACGTCAGCTTCGTCCACTAACAGCCGTCCACACTGTTAGTGTAAATATTATGTTTATAAGTATAAACAAGGCTACATGGTTTAAACATTCACAGGCTACAATAAGAATGACTTGACTTTAAGTTTCATGCTTCTTTAGTCCATCTATCAAGTCAATTCATTAAGTTATGTTTAATCTTTTAGAATTAGTTTGATCATCTGTTTCGCTGACGTTTCATCAGTTATTGATCCGTAATGCGGCCAATATTTATATAAGAATAAGTGTTGTGTTGACTGTTTGTGAATACAGATTTACTTCAATACGTCTTCATTCACAGTGCTCTGATTAGGTATTCAAAGCTTTGCTGCTCAGTGTTTTTGAAGATGAGAAAGAGGAATTTAAAAAACCAAACGAAAGTAAAAGGCAGCAGTTAATCATTAGCTGTTTGTTGTATCTCTTATTGTGAAAGTCTTTTTCTGGAGTAATTATCTTTTGTTTTTCTGTTTGGATGTTTCATTAAAACACACTTTCACTCTCTTCCTCCTCCTCTTCCTTCTCCTCTGCTTCACAACTTCTCTTTTCATTTTTTTTTTATTCTTCTCTTTTTTCTGTCACCGCTTTACCTTTTTGCTTCGTTCCTTCTTTCTCTATTCTGTCTCATCCCTCTGTCTCTGTTTAATGCTATATCGCACTACTCTTCCTTTTCTCTCATAACCTCTCTCCCTCTCTCTCTCTCCCCCCTCTCTCCCCCTCTCTCTCTCTCTGGTTGACAGAAGGCGTTCAAAGACACCAGTCAGTATGTGGTTGGGGAGCTGTCTGCGCTGGAGAGCGAGCAGAGGCACATAGACGCCCGAGCAGCTCGCGTGGAGAAGAGGCTGCGCTATCTCATGGACACAGGTACCCCAAGCCCAATTACACTGGAAAAACTGTTTTGGCAAATTGAGCATACGCACGCACGTACACATGCATGTGGGAGTTTCTGTGTGTGTGTGTGTGTGTGTGTGTGTGTGTGTGTGTGTGTGTGTGTGCACGAGAGAGAGAGAGAGAGAGAGAATCTTTGAAGCCCTCCCTCCCCTTTCAGTTGAATGTTGCACGACGGAGCACTGGGTGGATATGAAAGGAGGGGAATGGGGAGGTGGAGAAGGGAGGGTATGGGGAGGGAGGGAGGGAGAGTAGGAGTGTGTCTCGGGGATGGGAGAAGAAGGGAGACCTCTCTGGGCCGGGGTGATAAGGGAGCCCTTCATGGGGGAAACGATAACTGGGTGCGATAGCGGCGCCCCAGCCGAAAGTCTCCGCTGCAGCCGTTTGCCAGCCGCAGCCCCAGCCAGCCGCCACACTATTGAACGGCGCGCTCGGCCACGCACGGCTACACACACACACCCGTGCACCCTCCTTCCCTTAGTACATATCTGGCCTTCATTGATATGCTGTATAAGGAAAGACGGGGGTGAGTTTATAATAAAAAAAAAAAGAAACACGAGGCAACACAACACGAGCACGGACACAGTTCACAAATCTACGACACACACAAATGCTTACACACAATCTGTTTTTTGGCGTACGCAGCCAGATTCTGAAGGTTTTTTATTTAAGATTTGGCCGGGTGTAAAGCCTTGTTAAGACATGAGACAGTGTGCCGAGCCAACAGAGGGGCCTTGGCTCCGTTAAGAGTCCCCAACTGAAATTGGAGAATAGCTTCGCATTTGTGATACTAAACCGTCCCGTTCCTCGCCCGAGAAAGAAGAAGAAGAAAAATAAACATGGTTCCAGGAAGTGTAAAATGTAGTGTAGCTACAGTATTCGCTGTAGTAATTTAGTAGCAGCTCTCATGCTTTTTTTTCTCTGATGTATCAGTGCCCACCTCGGTGGATTTTAGCCCCCAAAAATGGGATTTGTGCTCACCTTCCTCATCCCATTTGGGGTGCTGATATCGAGACTTTCTCCCCCTTCGTTTTGTTGTGTTCCTCCCTTTTTTTTGCCTGCCTCCGTGCCCTCTTCCCCTGTCGGAGCGCACGCCATTGTGTCAATGTGAAGGGCTTCTTCTTCTCCCACTGATAAACCAGCCGCTAGGTTATTTACTTCCAAACACCTTCAGCCATAAGGATTTCTCTTTATATAGTTTTATATATATATATATATATATATACCTGCAGCCCCTTCCTGAAACATATGATTCACTAGAAAAGGAAGAGGGTGACAAAATAATAAAAGGGTATCAGCAAGAGAGATTCCCTTTTCACCCTCTTATAACGACAGTGGGGAATGAAATCGAGAAAAAGTATCGCAGTGCGATATATATATATATATGTATATATAATGTGTGTATATATATATATATGAGTGATTTTGTATGATGTACTGTAAATCTCAAGTGGTCAGTTAGCATGCAAGACATCATTATTTAAAGCTCATTACTAAATATATAACTTCAGACTGGTGCTGATTTCACACCAAGAGAAAAAAAGTTTCCACCTCGCTCACTTCTCTGAAAGTGCATTTCTGTTTCCATATCTCATTTTGCAGCACTTATCCCAGAGACTCATCCAATAGGTTATGGATTGTGCCTTTAGGCCGAGGTCTGGAGGCATCAGAGCGAGACGCGGTGCTGACAGGTGGTAACTACAGTAACCTTTATCACCTCAGCAACCGAGGTCACCTTTCTATAGGCTGTCACAGATGATAGATATATATTTTCTTCTTCTCTGGACCCAGAATGTCTGATTGAAGTTGTGGCTGATTGGCTGTAAGCAAAACATCCGGTATTGATCCATCACATCTGACTGGTGCCGGTTCTTCTGGGGAACATGGGGAGAAATGACCAGCAAGTTGATACTTCTTCCTCTGCAAGCCACACTTTAAAAGTCCAGCCGACGTCCAGGGCTCCTTTTATTTAATTAGATGTCCAAGAGCCTGGCTCAATGTAGGGACTTACAAAGTCACAGTGCAATTAAAGTCATTTCACACCATGTTACTTTATTCAAATCTTGATGAGCTCTTTCCTTTGACGCCAATAAAACGTTGCACACAGCGAGGACATTGGTATGAACGTTGGTCGAAACATTTACTCTCCTACTAACTAACTATTATTATATATGTGAAGTTCTTCGACTGCCTCCACTAGTCTCGTGTTTCTGTACAAAGTAAACCGGACTGAATAAAGGCGTAAACACAGGTACAGCACAACGTCGTGCATTAAAACTACGTCACCTGTCACATAACCGGAGACAAGCAGCGGAGTTTCTGATTGCGGGTCTTTCTTGAGAAAAGCTTGGACAGAAAATGTCCCTTTTTGTTTTAAGTGAGCAGGAGTTCAGGTGATGAAGAGGTGGAGACAGACCTGTCAATCACAGTAAGCCCCGCCCTAAAGCATACCCTGCTTTATGGTCTCGTATCCGTTAAGAGTAGCTAAACATTATGGATTTCATTTTTAAAGATGAGACAATAAGAGCCGAATTATGACCGTTATTTGAATAGAGGAGACGTTGCTTTTGTTTAAATATTTTGAATAAAATGTTCTCGCTCTTTTATACTTGACTCGTTTTGCTTACAGAAGGCATAAAAATGTGATTATTTCGGAGCTCCGTCAGACGCTAACGCTCCGTGTCGATCAGATCTATCGAGCAGTTTGTTGCTGGACTTTCTCAGCATAGCGGTGAACATGATCACGTGATCCAGACCTCTATGAGGTGAGTCTGCGTGCGCTCAGTGAGCAGCGGTGCTGCAGGACCGATGGGCAGATGTGAGCAGACCGAACCGACTGATTCTTCATCTCTTCTCTGCTCCGCCAGCAGAAAGCCCGCGAAGATCCACCGTGCTCTGCTGCTCGCTCTGCTTTGATATCTCATGCTTCTGCTTCGTCATCCCCTCAGCCCGTCTAAAGTCGTTCTATATAAGCGTGTGTAATGTTTGCTACAAGTCATGAATAATCTCTGTTTTAAGGAACTTATCCTGTTATTTTTTGTGCTTTCTATGTTTGTTAGTCTCTGTCTCAACGCTGTCTGCATCACTTTTTATTTTCCTTTTTATCCCTGTGAATCTCTCTTCTTTCTCCTCTCTCTCCCCCTCCTTTTCCTCACCCGCCTCTCCTCTCCTCCTCTCCCCCCTACTCTCCCCTGGTTTGGGCACAATGCAGCTTTCCGCGGCATTTTTCTATTACGCCACGGCCCTCCCCAGATGAATCCCAAGTAATTGGGGTGGTTAATTTATTTACTCAGAGGCAGTTCACAGCACATTAAATAATAGAGATAATTGAACAAGAATTGTCAAGTGTCTTCTGATATCAGACACATTACAGAAGGGAGTGTGCATAAAACTCCATTTCTATGCCCCCATTGTTTATGGTAATTAAGTACACAGATTTATTCCTTGGTTGCCTTCCAAGCTTATGGCAAGCGCCATTGTTGTCTTCTATTAATATGTAATCAGTAAATAGTTTAATTTTCTAATCTGCGGTTGGAGAATTCACTTTCGAACAACTCTTAATTACTGCTGGGCTCTAATGAGTCTCGCCGTGCCGACGCAGCCAGCCAATCGGAGGTCAGGCCCGGGTCGAGGAGGGGGGGGTTGAATTCCTACGGTGCCCCCCCCCCCCTCAGCTAATGAACTTGTTATTCTCGCACCACTGGGAGCACTGTCCTTCACACATGCAGCATGAGGAGACCGCTCACCTCCTGCAACAGAACACATATTAATGTGACTTTATTGATTTATAGGAGGAGAAGCTGTGTTTTCCATGAACACTAGAATATTATCACGTGTCTGTCTGTAAGATGTAGCAAAACTTTTAAACAATCATGCAACCCTCATACTCTGTTGATGGCGTCTTTAATGTCTTTTATTACCATGCTAATTTAAGATACGTTTCATCGTTATTGTGTCTCTGCCGACGCATGTATTGCTTCTGACCTCGGCATTGTTGCTTTTCTAAAGGTATTGTCACGCAGAAAGAAGAAAAAACATATCAAACGCTCCTTATTGAAAACACAGAAGAAGCATTGAAATGCGTTGCAGAAAATCCGCCCCCCTACCTGGCCCCTGCACCTATTTACACACACCTCCCCGTTTCAAATAGCTATATAACCTGCAACAATGGACGCAATTATCCAAATAATGGCACTTAGCCTCGCCGCAAAGCTGCCTCTCACCTACTGCGCATTTGATAAGAGATAAACAAGCAGAGAGAGGGAGAGAGGAGAGAATGAGTTTTAGCGCTCCCAGATTAACATATGTTTAAAAATTGCACTCGAAGCCGATAAGATTGACACTGGGGTTTTTATGGCGCGCGCTCCTTTAATCTGCCTTTGTGTCTGCCGAGTCGACGAGAGGAGAATGGCACAAGGAGGTATCCGGCAAGAGCTTAATGTACTTTACACATGCAGCCTATCCCCACTCAGTATCTGAGGGAGAGAGGACGGACTGTCAATGCCGTCACATCGCAGACGCCTCCACTGTGATTGTGTGGAGGATCGCAGGGTCGGCTTAACCTGTGGCTGCAAATCACAGCCGGCCCGCAGGCGCGTTTTCAGTCGCCTAATTGTTTTTAGTTTTATTTGCCAATATGAGGGATTAAAAAAAGGATTTAAGATCGCCGCTTTATTTACCACAGTTGAAGATGTATTACTCGTATTTCTAAACGGGAATCTCCTCGTGATGGGTCTCGTTAGGATGTTATCGATACCAGAACTGGCTTATCGGTTCGGTTCCTTATCGACACTCTTATCGGTTCTTTTTGATTATTTTGTGAGAGAAAATGAATCGACATTTCTTTATTATTCTTGTATGTAAACAAATATTCCTTCTTGAGCAGCAACACAAGCAAAAACACATTCTCGGCTAATCAATGATCTCAGTGATGATCTCTCATTGATGATCCTGTTCTTCTGATCAAACTCCGTATGACATCACTAACGTATGACATCACTACCGTTACCTGACGGCTGCTCCACAGACAGACTGATGTTCTGCTTGTTGGTCACATGTTGTGATAAACTTACTTGTGAGGGTTTTATTGTGTTTGAAACGAACAGAGTTCTACAATGTTTCCTTCTCTGTGATCATGATGTGAGTCCCACGCTGTACTGAGAGGAGACAGAGAGACAAAGAGACAGAGACAGAGAGAGGACGTTTGAGATGAGGACATCTCACTCCAGAACTAAGAAAGTACCGATAGCAGAACTCCGGACCGCATCTATTCTCCGGGTTTTTACTCATTTAGAACCAGGTTTCTGGAGGCATCCCTAGCATCTACACACGACTGCTTCTTAATTCCTTTTTTTAAATCTGTATTCCAGGATGTTCACTTTCCTCTCTCTCTGTGTCGTCCTCACACTAATAACGATGATGTTCAGGCATTTATACATTTCCTCGACGTCAAGTGAGCCGGTCTCTCTCTCTCTCGCTCTCTCTCTCTCCTGTCGTCCTATAATCCAGCATTGTGGCCGCAGCATCTCATAGTCTGACTAAAGGTTTAAGCCGGGCTACGTGAGCGGCACGGGGACGCACGCCTCACATCAAGCCTTCGTCTCGTCGCCGCAACACAAACAGCGCGTGCAGCTTTAAGTGTATTATCAGAGGCAGTTCTTTTCACAAACGTATTGCCCGAAGAAGCTTAACATTAATTACTGTAACTTTGGGCAGATTACATCCCATGCACCGCCTTGTAAGTGCAGGCAGACTCATCTTGACCTCCCTATACGAGAGCTTAAAGACACAAGAATGGCATTTTAGCAACTTTAATGGGATAACCAAGTCTAATCTTTCAGCTCTGACAGAAGGAAGAAGTGTTTGGACCATAATACCCTCCCTAGTTCACAGACTGATGGAGGGAGAGAGGTTTGGGCTTTAATCAGCGGTCACTTTGTTTTACAGGTGATACTGAAAACGAATCACGGCTCTCCTCCTGAATCTTTCAATAAAGCTGGACTGTAATATAAACGCGGCCACGCTGAAGGTTGTTGATCCATAATCACAGACCTCAACTCGTAAGCTGAGCTCATGGCGCCTCAGATAGACTCGGCCAGAAGAAGACGCGTCTCCTCTTCCCCTCAAGCCTCTGGGTCATTTTAGTCTTGTTGTCTTCTTCTTCGACAGGGTTATGAAAAGAGCACTCACTTTCAGTAAAATGTTTTTTTTGGTGTGGGACGCCGGTGGAATGTGTTTGTTGTCACCTTGAATTCACTTCAGGAGCGAATGCACCGCGGGAAGAAAAGAAACTCTGGGGATCACTCCTTTAAAAACCCATTGCCTCTTTTTCTTTTGCCTTTGAGGGGACAAAACAAAAGGATTTGAGCTGTGTGTGTGTGTGTGTGTGTGTGTGTGTGTGTGTGTGTGTGTGTGTGTGTGTGTGTGTGTGTGTGTGTGTGTGTGTGCGCGTGTGTTAGTTAATCTGACCCAGTTGAACCTTGGAGTCACACACACTCCCGTTCCCGGTCATGCCCTTAATCTCCTCGGCCATTTGAATGTTTGAGCAGCAAAACTATTTAATTAGTCAACTTGCATGGACTCAGCACAAGTGACCAATCCCTCCCAATCCAGCACAGTGACACCACCCTCACTCCCAGATGTGCGCCACTTCTCTCTCTCTTTCTTTCTCCCCCCTTCTCGGTGTCAGCCTTTTCATACATTCTTTAACAGTGGGGATGAAAGGGGGATTTTTAGGAAGATTAGGGAACGGGATCCACCAGGCATTGTCTGAGAATCTTCAGATAAAACGAGCTGGGTGGAGGGAGTCAACGGGAGGGAGGGAGGGAGGGAGGGGGTGTAGCTGCTCGCCAACGTCCCGGAGACATGCAACTTAAATTTGTAAACTATAACAGGAATTATCGGCTGCGCTCCCTCTTTATTTTTGTGTTTTATCTTTCTTCCTCCCTGATGATTTTGTCACTTCCTTTATTTTATTTCCTCTAAATCAGTTAAAGTTGCTCCGACCGGGCCACTCGCTCCTCCCTCCCTCCCTTTAGCCTGCCAGCGATAGGGCCGATTAACATTTTCAGCAGAGGGGTGAGTAAGTGGGGATCGAAGGGGGAGAATCGGGAGGTGGACAATGGCCGCTTATGATAATCTGCTCTTTATTGGAGCATCCCACCAATGCTTTCATCAGCCTCTCTGCCCGAGACCCCGTCTTGTTTTTTGTGTTCATATTTTTGGTTAATGTGTTGGTTTGAAGTGACGCCGTCACGTTTAACGTTTATCTTTCTTCCGTCTCACAATTAAAATTTAAATATTCTCACGTAGCTCAGATGCTCTGGAGATATTTATCACTTGTTTGTTGGTTTGATTATAATTTAGTTAACAAACTAAGCGACCCCGAACCACAATTTAATTTTCACCCATGCAGTCAATTAATCACGTCTTTCTTATGGTAACGGCCGTGGTGCACTCCACAATGCAGGTTAATGACAGAGGGTTGGTCAGTAATTACACCATTCACTTGCTAACACAGCTGCTCGCCATGCTACCGTTGTCATCACCCCCCCCCCCCCCCCC
>NW_022281720.1:0-9891 GCF_004355925.1 Anarrhichthys ocellatus | reverse complement strand
TTGGCACAGAAGCGCTGACCAATCGGAACAGACTGGGCTTTTTTTTTGAAGAGGGCTTAAAGAGAGAGACGCTAAACCAGAACTTTTCTGACAGAGGGTAAATACAGGCATACAGTATGCAGGCGCGCCAAAATTTGTTAAATAGGACCCAGTTTAAAAATGTGCATTGATATATACTTGCTGATGCTTAATATGGCTGCCAGGTGCAAGGTTCATTCAAGCAGTGTGAAGCAAGTCGCTGATGGAAATTGGTACAAAGTCACGTTATTTTAGTGATCCTGTCAAGAGCAAATTAAATGCTTTGCTTCAATTATTGAATAATACCTACAATGTAGTAAATATACAATTTTAATAAAAAATGCTCTATTTGCAAATGACACCAGGATGCACCCTGAAACCACGCACAAACATCTACACACACAGACTAGTCGGTTATAACTTGATACCGGTTGGTTATAACTTGATACCGGTCGGTTATAACTTGTTACTCTGCCTGTTTCTCATTGGCTCATTAATCATGTGCATCACTGCATATTTTCCAACCTCTAAGCAAAAGTGGCGTTTCATGTTTTATTCTATCCAGAAATATAGAATGATGCAAACACTACTGTATCACATAATTTATGATATATTGTGACCAATTACACATGAGCATTGGCTAGAAGACCTGTGATGCGACTAGCTGAGAGTGTATTTAGGAATCGCTACATCCTCTGATCTACAGTATATTCCACTTTTTTCTCTTTTTTTCATTTAAATTGTATTCATTTAAACAACAACAACTTGTATGGTGACATAAGGAGAATCATGCAAACTGTGATGATGCTTGTAAAGTGACATACAGATTTGAATGCACATTAGAGTGACACTTATATGTGACATTGGGGGTTTTATGCAAAGCATGTGTGCATATTTGATTCCACAAAAACTTTAGGTCGTATGAAACAAAAAAAGAATCTATCCAGCAATCCAGATATGTGGAAATCTAACAGATTCAGATTCATGCTTTGTAGCCACCATTCCTGACTTGTGTTTTTCCCTCCCACCATTCCTGACTTGTGTTTTTCCCTCCCTGCAGGTGGAATCTGAAGCAGGCAATTCTGAAGCTCCGGGAAGGACAGACCATCGACCTGCTGAATCCTCCTCCAGCTTCAACAGAGCTCACAGAGGGGCTCAACAGCGGTCGCTGGCACTGACCAACTCCATGTAATGACAGCAATGTTCCAACAGGTGTTGAGTAGTAACCAACATATTAGTATATGTACCAAATGGCAAATCCTCAAGTCTAGCGTCAGGCAGCAGTTACCCATGATGCACAGCTCTGTGAAGTGTCACTGTGCTTCTAACCAGCTGCTCTGGATTGTTCTGTTTTCTCCAGGATTGGTTTTGATTAAATAACATGATGCAGGAATGTTGTTGCACTGACTTATGTCGAGACTTTTCTTTTTTGATTAATGTCCTTTCAAGGTATGATGTGCCACGGGTCCAGACATGCAAACCAGGTGAATAAAAGTCAGATCACAGTTGAACACGCATGTATCAAGGAGTATTTCACCTTCTTAGATTATGAATTACCCTCTAGCCATCTATCAGTACATTTTTTAAACAGATTGCCCTTACATGCAGCATGACACAAACATATAAGTTCACTGACTTAATTTACCCCTTGCTTCCTGCTTCCTGCAGATTCAGATAAGAGAAATCTGGTCACCAAACCCACGTAGAGAAAAATGTTTGTGACCTTTCTATTAGATAAAGACTCCTGTGAGCTTCTGGTTTTCAAAAAGCAGGTTATTTCTTGGTGACGGAAGGCTCAGTTTCTGTGTTGGACTTTTTCTCCTGGTATCCATCTTACTTAAAGATTTGCAAAGCAGCAAAAGCAAACACAGCATGATCTGTTTGTTTTGTGTTCTTGAAACTTTTCATACAGTTTACAAGATCTCTTCAAGAAAATGTGTTTTTCCCAAAACCTTCAAAGAAAAGAGAGTACAAATTTTAAATTAGGATATTTTCTGAGAAAACAAAATTGAGTGATCTCTTATATTAAAGGCACAAATTTAGGAAGAAACTCGGAATCCGTAAGGTGTGGCACTTCGAGAAGCACAGCTTCAGGACAACACTAAAGGGCCCATGCTCTTTGGCACAAGGACTCTTCTAACGAATTGACGCCATATGGTACACGGGTTAATGGATACATCAATGGTTTCAGTTTTGTTGTATAGATGGAAGCTTACACAACAAACAACGGCCATGGTTGTAGTTGACCATTGTATTCAATGCGTTCGTGGTCTAGAGAGGATTAGTACGGACAGGGGCACTGAAAACAGACATGTGTTTGAGAGGAGACAAAGACAGCAGTTTTATTTATGAATGCATCAATGCATTAAATCCTGGTGGGGAATCCTAAGAAAATGAAGCGTCTATTTCTGGATGAACATGTTCGAACATGCACTTCTCTGGAGACTTATTGGATAATCCAGTTCTGCTTCTTTAACCTCGATTAGCTAACACATAATATGAAAATGAATATCACAATAGAACCCTTTAGATTACTGCCAGCAAGGTACAGCTTGATTACCACAGAGTTGAGGTGTAATATTTAGTACCAATACAGTATGTACCAATACTTATTACTGACAAGATGTGAAGTTATGGAATAAGAGGGAAACAAAATAGGGAAGAACTAATTTCTTAACTGCATACCTATTCTATTATTATGGGTATGTATGTATTACTCAGCAATAATGTGAACATTTGGGAGGAATTTATAAATAATTGATACTGTAGTTATTATTCAACTAACTATTCTGTTAGGCTACTATGAGTACATTATGACCATAAAGCTAAAAAAGAAATCTGGACGTTTCAGAGAAGACGGGCTTTTAAATGTGATTTTATTGACCTGAACAGGCAAACTGCATTGTCAAAGACACTTTGAAGTGACTGCATTCGTTCTTCATGTTAAGTCCCTCATGTTAGTGTGACCACGGGAACATTTAATCACCAGGTTTCTCTCGTCTCAGAACCTCCATGTTACATGTAAAGCCACGTCTTCACTGCATGGTACGGCTCCACTCAACGCAGTTTTGGTACCAAGTCCTTTTTCCCACAGCTCGTAGATTATAAACGCCTCCGTAAATGCTCGCGTTATGGTGCTAAGCACGAGTATAAATGAAGCTAAAGCGTGTCGGATAACTACGGTGGACTTCAGCTAATTCAAAAATGCGAAAGGCCGTCTCTAGAGTCAGTGTTTGGTTTGTCCAGTAGGAAGAAGGCAATGCAAAGTGGCAGATAGGAAGGGCTCATTCCAAGCTTACAAAAAATAACAATTCTAAATGTAACTCGATTATACACGAATGAAAAAACATAGTTATGAATATTATATTCCATTTCTGATAATAGATCTCCCTAAATCATATACATTGGACCTTTATGTCATGTCTACCAGTTTGTATGGACTTACCTTTGCCTGTGTGTAAAACCTTGTTTGGGATGTTGCACACAGGGTAAAGATGGACCTAAAAAACAGTCTGCCGTTTTCTCAGGCTGAGATCACTTTAAAACCACCAAGGTGAAAACTACGGAGTAAATCAAAGACATCTCAGGTCAGGAGAAGCAATGTGATGTTTGAAGACATACCTGAATCTAAAAACAGCTAAAACAGCATCAAGGTCTGATATATAGATCGAAGCAAAACAAATTGTTAATTGACCACCTCCAAAGTCTCCTTAAACTCAGATCTTAGGACAGAGGTCTTCAACAGGGGGTCCGCCGAGGTACTGCAGGGGGGTCGTGAAAGTTTTGTTTGATTAGACAATTTTTCATTTTTTTTTTTTTTCCACAAATATAAATGTCTTTAAATACACATTAACATGAATCCAACATATTGTAGCAAATGGATAAATGGAGGCAGAAGATGTTATCTTTCAGTCAGAAATGCACACATTCAGCGACACACAGGAGCTCTCTCAAGCTGGGCACCAGTTCACTCACAGCACGAAACTAGCCTGGACCTGTCCCACCAAGCCTCCTGCACACAAAGAGGAGGACCCGCCCCTATCGCTGCTGTGCCAATCACAAGGCCGCATGTTACATGCTGGCTCTGTCAGGTTCCCCGTGATTGACCGAAAGCCTATTCAGGCCCCAGCTGACTAAGATCCCAGACACAAGGACGCACCCTGCAATATTATTTGAAAAGAAGATACCGTTGTAAAAAAAAAAATGAAAAGAAAAATGAAAAAACGACATTGACAAGGTGTACAGCCTAGCTGCGTAACCGATACCCCCTCCTGTTGCTCTCGAAGCGCAGGGAGACGGCTTGTTCAATAACCTCTGAGGTAACGAACGCACCCCCCAAAATCTACACGCGAGACCGTCTTAGGGAGGCAAAAACCAGGATAACTTAATACCACTAGCCACCGTCGTATCACTTATTTCAGGCTAATAAAACTTTGGCCATTCCGACTGCCGGATATCAACTGGATGTACTCCAGGGCGAACCTGCTCTAAAGGGCCACCACTGGAGGAGGAACCCCGTGTGGTTGGGAACCTCGCTCGGTTAATAAGGGCAGCTTCAGAGCCCTGGGCCTAACACCCTTAATTTAGACGCCAATCTAATCCCTACTGTTTCCTAATACACCTCAGCTAATGTCTAAACATTATTAACCACCACTGCAACATCACATATGATACATTAGCAGAGCTTCAAGATCAATCTGAGCCAACTCAGTTAGTAAATCACAACATTAATGAATAACACCATGTTATTCATGTTAACCTTAGCTTGTAGCAGCAATGTCATTCAAATCACATGTCTAATAAATGTACTACTGTCAGCCTATCCCAGGGGAAGAGCTCCCTTACCTTGAGGAGACTGCGAGGGCCCCACCAGAGATGAGCAACACTGGACTTTGGTTGGAATGCACAAAATACAATCCAGTTTTATTTGGTTTTACAAAAAGTTTAGAAAAAGGTTACAAAAATGAATAATAAAAAATGAAATGAAAGATCATGCAAAATGTCAAAAGCACTAAGTTCACAAGGAACCAAGTTTTCCCAAAGACCCCAAAAGCCCTCAAGACCTTTCAGCCTCGATCCTTTGTTGTCTCCCCATATTTGTACCCTTCTCCTTTGCGCTTTCTGCAACCTCCGGGTCCATATAAGGTAGTTAACAGATCATTCTTAAATCATTGGACAAGACAGTTCTCATAGTCTTATCACCTCTGACAGACCTACTTTTTCAGTTTAACACTTTCCTGCCAGCCCCCCCTTTTGTGTAAGGTGTCTAGCCCTCACTGAACAGGATGTTCACTAACTAACAGAATAGTTAGTTTCTGAATTTACAACCTTTCCTCTCTGCTGGCTGTCATTAAATCATGTCAAAGTTCACTTATTTCATTAGCTTTAACATAACAGTCAACATTACAATCACGTATGATAACATTTTGATAAATGATAGAAAGTCACACATTAAAGCACTTTTATAATTGAACCGTCTCTAAGCAATATGGGATTATATGTAGCGAGTATATTGATATCTGAAAATACATTATTTTCTTGATAATAAACAATAGATCGTAACTATGAACTGTTCATAGACAATGGAAAATAAGAAGAGAATAAACAACTTGTGTGAAACACAAATAACACAGTGAGATAGCACTCTGGTTGGATGCCACAGGGGTCATGTCTCGTTAGGTGTGAAATTCTCGCTCCTAATGCCATGTCCACACTACTCCGTTTCCATTTGGAAACGCTTATGTTTTGCTGCGTTTACACTGAGCGTCCACACTACGCCGGTGTTTTCGAGCACCGAAAACGGAGGAGATTGAAAATGCTTCCAAGGACGGATACCTTTGAAAACTCCGGGTAGCGTTTTCGTGTGGGTGGTCGAAAACTGATACATTGAGAAACGATTATGCCCACACCCGCGTTCGTTACTTGATTGCAGTGGTGTAGAGTAACGAAGTAGAAATACTTCGTTACTGTACTTAAGTCGTTTTTTTGGATATCAGTACTTTACTTTACTATTTATATTTCTGTTGACTTTTACTTTTACTTCACTACATTTTGCAAAGAAAACTGATACTTTTACTCTGATACATTTCCCCAGAAACCTTCGTTGCTCGTTACAAAATCAATCAATCAATCTTTAGAAAAAAAATGAATCATGAGACCAACGTCGGGGACTGTGGTGGAACAGAGACTGGAAGCAAGCAGGTTTGGCGAACTTTTGGTCCTAGCTTGCAGGTTAAATCATTGGTTAATCACATTAATGCGCAATTGCAAACAAGTGCTCTCAAAGCCGCGGTGTTTTGATTCCCAGTGATGCCCAGGAT
Organism: Anarrhichthys ocellatus; assembly: GCF_004355925.1. Lineage (NCBI taxonomy): Eukaryota > Metazoa > Chordata > Actinopteri > Perciformes > Anarhichadidae > Anarrhichthys > Anarrhichthys ocellatus. The sequence goes on along the minus strand of NW_022281720.1, from coordinate 3,553 downwards.
GCTATATGCTATAGCCAGCGAGCGACTACATGAGCAGAATTCCACTCTACGATGACTGATTTCATGATGGAAGCAGAAATGGAAGCACCTGCTACTCCCGCAACAAACAACGGTGGTGACGAAGACCAACACCCGTGGATCGCTAGCGAGTTAGTGAGCTGAGGAAATGTTGACAGTTGTGCAGCACTAGTTGGCTAACGTTAGCTAACTTAACGTTAGCTAGCCACCACACCATAGGATTGACAGGAGCCGCGAGCATTAGGGAAATCCTTCCCAGCTGTGCGCAAGCTGTCTGTGAACCTGCCTCAGCGGCCTGTGAAAGGCTATTTAGCATCGCAGGACTAGTCTTCAGCCCAAGAAGAGCGAGACTGAATTCTCGCAATTTTGAAAACCAACTTCTTTTGAAGATGAACAGGACATTTTTCAGTTTCAAGTAATAACTGGGTTGTTACTTTCGGTGCTGCTTTAGTATTGATCATGTTTTGATATTTGAGTCATTTTGTGGATGATCAGATGGAGTTATGATGGTAGCAGTTGCCCAATTGCAGATTCAGCTTGAGCAAAACCTTTGCCTATTGTGTTCAATTCAGGCCCATAGGAGGCAGGTGTCCTTTCTCAAAACACTGACCTGATGCATCAAGTTGATATTTTTTGCTGAACACAATATTATGCATTTGCCCTCTACATCCTCTAGTCGGAATGAGCATACTTATAAACGCACTGTTACAACTCCTTCATAGTGTCATATTGCTTTTCGGAGAATTATGATGATAAGTTCATAGTAGTTATGTACAATATATTATGTTGAACATTGTTGCTCCTGAATGGATCACAGCCAACCCAATTATTTTCAACACAGCTCCATGTCCTTGGTCATGGTGGCCACTTAACAGAATAAACTTAATAATTCTCCAAATTCTGACCCTTTGCTTTTTTATTAACAGCATTTACTTGTACTTTTACTTTCAATACTTAAGTACATTTCATATCAGAAAATTACTTTTGATACCTAAGTACAATAAATATCAGCTACTTTAAGACTTTTACTCAAGTAGTATTCTAATAGGTGACTTACTTTTACTGGAGTCATTTTCCAGTAAGGTATCTTTACTTTTACTCAAGTATGGCTTTTGGGTACTTTATACACCACTGGTAAAAAGAACTAAGAGCAAAGCCGAACAAAGCAGAAATTTAGACTAATTTCCATGAGATTCTTTGGAACAGAATTTGACAAGATGTACACATATCCCCAAAAAATATAAATGAAAATGTACCTGAGTTAGACAGACTTCTCTTGCAACAGGTTGAAAATGGGCACTTGGAATCTGTCAAGGTTCCTTATCTGTACACTACTATCAACATCAGTAAACTCTTGGAAATCTGTGTTAAATTTTAAAATCCTTTCAAGGACAAATCCCAATGGACACTGTCAATTTTTATTTTCAATTCTTTACCATCTATCATCCTTAAATGTGAGGACTTTCACAGCCCTGAAGCTCTCCACATTGATTTTATATTCATGTGCAGAAAGGTCCTTCGCCCTATATAACGGCAGGGAAAGCCCTGCTACAAAGTCAGTTGTGATTAAAGAACCTGTTCTAGTCCCTGTTCAAGCCAATTATAAACAGCTAGCTAATATTACACAAATCAAACACAGTCAACCCAAACTTTACATTTGATAACGTCACCGCTTAAATATACTTAGGCTACTTTTCCTCTGCCCCATCGCTAACACCTGTCTTCTCTAAGCGCATCTAACTCTCTATCGTACACCTCAACACGTACAGACTGACGTTAACGTTACACACTTTCGTGGCACTTCTGACGGAACAATGAATTAAATATAACAACGATAGGTAGCTAGACTTGACCAACCAAGTGTTTGCTAGATCACAAATGCTAACATGAACTAACTTGACATGAACTAACTTGACATGACATAATTTAAGCACATAATTTAAGAACCCAGGCAGTTAAACAAAGAAGCTAGCTAACGTTAGCTATCCGACATCAGCTAGCAGACTCATTAACCACTAACTCAGTTCTTCAGCTAACTAGCTTAATGTGAGCTGATAGCTAATGTTAGACAGTTGGCAAACTATTTTAAGAGATCTAACTCACTTAACCCTCATGTCGTGTTCGTTTCTCCCCCTTACTTTAGTATTCCCGGTCAAATTAGACCGGTATCGCTAAATTAAATTAAACTGTTGCGGACTCCGCATTCCACAGACTTTTTCTAGCCTCATTGTTTGACCGATATACTCCCGCTAGAATCAACAGACCCATGTAGGCTTGGAGGTCTGGTCCAATGCTCTCCACGTGTCCACAAACACATGCCTCCCCTCCAGGTTTGTCATGTCCAGTATGTCCCTCAATGGACTCTGGTAAAAAGAGTTGGAAGCTGGACTTGATGTCTTCCATACACATATGTTGCATATCGTGTTGGCCCTGGTGTCATCCTTATTGTGTTTTCAACTCTCGCTCTGCCTCCTCTGTCCTGGGAGGTTGACCAGAGCAAGTTGGACTGGAATGTTACCTGAGGTGCTTGTTCCTCTGGTGCCACTTCCTCGTCATCTTGCGATCCGGATCAAAATCAGGATCAATGTTGTCTTCAATTTCTGAGACATCTTCATCTATCTCCGGTTCAATCTCTTCATCTGGTTCAAAAATTAGGTCCAGAGCCTCTCTGACAGAAAATCGCCTCATCATTGTGCTCGAAGTAAAGTGAGAGCAAGGCACAGATAAAGGTTTATATTGGGGAAAGTGAGAAGATATGAAACATTGTTTAGTCTGGAAGGTGTGGTTAAGCATATAAACGCGGTATAGAGATGGGTTCCCATAACAAACATCTGATTTTTTTTTTTACTGCTGGTACGTTACGCCCGGAGCACCCCGCCCATCAGCCGGCAAGTGGGCGGGGAACTCCGAGCGCTGCAGCACGGAGCGAAGACTTTGGCTGGGCACTGCTGGACGTGCCTCAGGACAGTCTGATGTAATTTCCATGAATATCAGAGGCCTCCTCAACAAAGGGCCTCAGGACAGTTGATTTCACAGTCTGATTGTCATTTCCATGAATATCTGCAGCTTTCAGCTTTTTACTGCCTAGAGATGCATTTTCATTTTTTATGATCTTAAAAGACGTTTCAGGCACAGAGGAGGCCAAACGTTGATTTTGTGAAATTAAACATAATTTCAAAGATTTTCTTCAAAAAAGTACCTCAAGACAGTTGACTTCACAGTCTGATGTCATTTCCATGAATATCTGCAGCTTTCAGCACTTTACTGCCTAGACATGCATTTTCATTTTTTTATGGTCTAAAAAGACGTTTCAGGCACAGAGGAGGCCAAAAGTTGATTTTGTGAAAGTAAACATAGTTTCAAAGATTTTCTGCAAAAAAGGGCCTCAGGACAGTTGATTTCACAGTCTGATATCATTTCCATGAATACCTGCAGCTTTCAGCACTTTACTGCCTAGAGATGCATTTTCACTTTTTATGGTCTTAAAGGACGTTTCAGGCACAGAGGAGGCCAAAAGTTGATTTTGTGAAAGTAA
>NW_022281719.1:0-9672 GCF_004355925.1 Anarrhichthys ocellatus | reverse complement strand
CACACACACACACACACACACACACACACACACACACACACACACAGCCATCCATGTCAAGGTGAAATGGAGTAGGAAAACAAATAGATGTGCTAGTGGCAAACCCCTGGTCCGGTCAGCAAATGCTCTGAAATAACTGACGCACACACTTGAACGTTTTTTTATTTTTTTTTTATTTTTACCATCTACATCTAGTAATCACCGTGACAATAAAGATGTAGAGGTGTGCAGGTCTGCAGATTGCACCTGACCTAAACATGTCAAATGGTCGGAATAGGATTATTCCGTTTCAATGTCTTGCTTCTCCAACTGCTGCTGATGTCCCACAGACTGAAGGGTAAGAGTTGTAGCCAACAACAGTTCTTGGAAAAGTTCAGGAATTGTGGGAAAATATTCCTTAAATAAAAAGCTAATTTAAATCACAGTGGCAGGCAGGTATGTCACCTAACCTACCGCTTTTAAACCCCCACATGAAACAAGCTAATGCTCCTGGTGTGTTGATTAATGGCCACGGCGGAACGGCTCACCCCTCAGGGGTTGGGGTAGGAGACATGGAGGAGGTGCCTTAGTTTTCCAATAGATGTGGTTACTGGTCCATACATACGACAAGAGATGGGAAAGTAAATGATGCTAAATCACACATTGTGTGTATGTCTCTGCGTACGTGTTCTTAGTGTGACACCTGGGCAGCAGCTGCTACTGCAACATTTCTATTTTAGTTAAAGGATGACATTGTGATCAATGCATTGGAGTTTGTGTACGTGTATATTTCTGCGATGTAACGGCGTCCAAAACGGGCCAAAAGAGACCCAAATGCCCTTGTGTGTGACGCAAAATAGCAGTCAGCCAGGAGCCCAGGTGTCAAATGGTTACTGAAGATGGATGGAAGCTCATTGGTGTTTCTGTTTATGGGTATGTGTTGTCTCTCTCAAAACAGAAACATATAGCCTCTAATGCCCAGAAATAGTCCTCTGAATGACACTGTCAGCATGATGTGTAGTCTATTACCTTCCTGCCAGCAAGCTCAGCTACTGCTGAGCTGAACCGGGCTATAACAGCAGACAGTGCCGTTGTGGATTAACCTACATACCAGTACTAATGTAATAAAAGGATGCAATGCAGGTATTTAGCATTTCTAGATTCAAGAGCTACATCTGCTTCTCTGCCAGATGGAGGGCACTTTTTATACTTCCTTTAGGATTTTGAAACTGAATATTGCTGAGCACCCCTCCAGCACACTAGGGCTTTATAGGCAAGAATCTGACAATACAGGGATTAAAATTCATTATATTGCGATATATTACAATTTTTTTAGATATCATTTTAGGAAAACTGTTATCGTAAGAAAACCCAGCAATACACATACAATCTGAGAAAAGAAAGTTTCACGAATTGAATGCAATGCAATCAGAACAGTAGGATTTGCATTTGCAGTGATCAAAGTCACTGTAACATTCAACATCATTGCTTTTTGTGCAATCTGATGTTAATGCCACACTTCTTCGCATGTAAATAACATTTAAAATCAATAGTGTTTTTGAGAATTGATCGATATTTTCTTATATCACACAGACTCCAAGAAACTTGGACATGTGAATCACATTTTACGATTACTCTACCTCTTAGCCACAGCCAACCCTGCAGATGAGCTGATTTTAAGCAGTAAGAGAGTTTCTTAGGAAACTATGGTACCACGTTTTCATTGCAATCTTATTTCTCAGCACCACAGGCTCAGGTTAACACGACCTGGCTGAAACCAGGCTGCAGTGAACTGAACACTTATCCAGAATAACAAGATATTCAGCTGTGATAAAGGGTCAATACTGTCAATAAATCAGCTGACAGTCTATATCACCGTCCTGCTCCTGTTCAGCTCAGATGGATCATTAATACCATTCTGTGTGTTGCAGCCGCTGTCCGAGTCGCTGGTCCCGGGACCACCAGGGATGTGGGAGCCGTCGGGGTACTCGTTGTCGGTGTGCTGACGGCCAGAATTCCCACTGCTAGCAATGAAAGAATACACTCTGGCCTGCACATAGATATTATTTTAGGAAGCTTTTCGTTAAATTCTGCTGTTGTTTGTCTATTGTGACTTTTCTGGCCTCCACTTTGGCATTTTATATACTCCCTGGTTGTCTCTGTGCCGTTATGAGGGTATGGTGCTGTTCCCAACTTGTACTGATATAAGGTTGCTGCCTGATGTGTCAATTTCACCAAAGGACACTGATGTAGAGCAGCTAAAACAAAGAGAGAAAAAAGTTTTCACCTTTTCATAATATGTGTACGCGATCTAGTTTAATACATTATCATACCGTGTCTGAAGCTCTTGTAATATTTTACATTACAACTCGGCATGATAGCTAGACTTCTCAATTGTGCTAAATACAGAAAAAAAGAAGCATGTGAGTGGAAATGGCACTCCTTTATATTACGGCATGCTCTGTGCTGCAAAAGGAAATGAACTGTGCCGAACGATCAATTAACAAATCTGATCTTCAATAACAAGGTGTAAATAGTCCACTGTCTTGTTCCGACATGACGGTGTATGCCCTCAAGACAGAAGAAACACGACCTTTGAAAACACAGAGGCAGAGACACAAACACACATGGACAGGCAATGTTTACTGTACACACACACACACACACACACACACACACACACACACACACACACACTCTCTGAGCCACAGTAGATAACATGCACGCACATGCTGTATATACACAATAACACACACGCACACATACATACACAGGTTTGCTGTTGATGGTGCAGGTAAAGCTGTGCTTTCCCAAGCAGTTTGAACTTTGTGTGAGACTGGCAAACATCCCTGCGTGTAGGGTAAGCAGATTTTCTGCCTTCTTGCGCAAAAACTACAATAAGGGAGAGAGGGATGGAGGGGGGAGGGAAGTAAGGAGGGAAGGAGGGATATGGGAGCAAGGGAGGGAGAGAGAGAATGACAATGTGTTTTAGTGCATTCCTTCAACACAATGATGGTAGATGAGAAACGGTCAGAAAATATATAGGGAAGGTGAGATCTCTTTGTGTCTTGAGGACGGCAGCAGCACAGAGCACATGCTTTATACTACTCACAGGTAGAGCTAAATCATGTGACAGTATACCTGCATCAAGTCAAAGGCACAAACTATGGAAAGGGAGAAATGTAGTGTCAGTGCAGAGGATAACATTTCTGCTAGGACTCCTTACATTGCAGTTTGGTGACTTTAGAGGATGAATGCACGAGGAAGTTTGGATTTCAATTGATTTTTCTGTTTAACAATGGTCGGCAAGGTTGTGAATGTTCTATATCTCTATAGAAGTTGGAGGTGTTCAAATGTAAACTAAAAAATGGAGATATTTCAGCAGACTTACATCTGGATTTCTTCAATTCTTTGTCACTTACAAACACATTGAAGGCTTTGTAAAATTATTGTGAGCTATTATTTTGTATAAACTAATAAAAAAGCATCCCTTTGTAACAAGCATTGTTCTCTATTTTGTGATATTTTACAAACCAAACAATCTGTCAATCACTTCAGAAAATAACCATGAGATTATTCACTAGTGATAATAATCGTTAATTGCAGTCCTACACTGTATAGTGGCCTAAATCATGTGCTCACCAGAAGAAATCAGTCCTGAAAAAACATGTATTTCAACAGATAAAAAATCTGACATATCGACTAATGATATCCAAAAGTGTCTACATAAAAAAATTATCTGTAGCTTCACCTGTGAAATTGTTAGTCATTTTGTGCCACTTTAGGAGAACTTGAATTCAAGCCTGTTAAACGCTGGATACAAAGACATGAAGCCGATACTACGCAACAGGACATTTCTTCTTTTCCTCCCTTTTGTCCACTCACACGTGGTTTCACAGGCCACTAAAACCAAATGTTGGGAAATTGCTGTTCATATTGCCCATCTGTTATTGTGTACAGATACATATGAAATAAACCAGGAAAGCAGAGCTACTGAAGAGGAGCTGCTGACAAGCACCACTCCTGCACCTAATGTCTATACTGTAGTACAACGTAACAAAGACGCAGCCAGACACACCATACAGTCACAAACTTCAAACAAGCACATTGAAATATGCAGCGCACAAGACAAAAATAGCATTTTTAACACACACACACACACACACACACACACACACACACACACACACACACGGATTTTGCTGCTGCAAAGAGCAGCACAGAGTGACATGAAGCATGTGAGACTGCTGCTCAGTGCTGCCAAATTGAAGCTCTCTGTCTAAAGTGAATTATCTTTAGGTGGCTGGGGCTGGCTCACTGCTCTGTGTGTGTGTGTGTGTGTGTCACCATCCAAAGCTATAATGTGTGGGTGTGTATGAATGTGTCCCGGAATTAGTGTGACAGCGCATCTTTCCTGGTAAGGGTGTGTGTGTTTATTTGGGCAATTGGACGGGATGTTGGGAAGCCTGAGAAACAACTGACGGGAGGGGAGCTAAAACAAACACACACAAAACTCGCATGCGCACAAATCTCTGGTATTGAGTAATTTGTCTGAGTACTCCTGTTAGATGGGTTTATGCATTTACTGATCAAATAGTTACATTGGTCACACTTGCTTGACACAACTTCAACAAAAATGGAGCTCTGCAAGTCTGTTTTATTGTCCAAGTGCAATTTAGTCTTCACCTCACATATCGCCAACCATGAGTGCTTTACTAATGCCACCATTACTACTACTAAAAAAAATCTATCTAAAGAGACATTCTTAAAAGAATTCTTGCTGATCTAGTATACATCCATTTATAATACATATGGTCCCAGCCCTAGCTGTTTAAGGTACTAATAAGGGTATAATTCCAAATGATATAGTTTTGTCCAATACAAATTTTACCTGAATTACTTTGATAAATGTTTAATCTGTAAAACACGTAATGCAGTTAAAAGTAAGTCATATGGACCCTTAGTATCTTAGAAAAATATCCAAGAGTCTATCTCTAAACTATCTATAAATAAAATGTGTTTTTATACCCATTATATAGCCTCTGAACCTAAACTACAATTACTGCAGTTCAGTTTGTTGCTCTTGTAGTGATGTTATTTCCCCTCAGGGATACTTTAAGTTCCTTTTATCTCATATGAAGTATTCAGATAAGAAAGCAAAGGTCATGCTGGGAACAGGTGACTCTGATCTTGAAGCTGGAGATGGTATATACACAATACTGGTTGCAAATAAAGCGGGATATCACATTTCATATCTTCTGTCTTCATTTAACAACCAAGATAGGAAATAACAAACTCCACCAACCAGGAAAATCTGCATACAGACATGTAAATAATATCTGAATGCCTGCCACCCAGCCACAATGTGTCCATATTTGACTGGGGGCTGTAGTCAATTTCACATCCTTGGTATGAAGCTGCAGATATTTAGAGTAAAAAAAACAACCTTTGCAATTCACCTTTTTAATACACATTTCTGCCCTCTGCCACCATTAACCATTGTATTGAGTCATTACTGAACATGTGTAGAGTATTTTTGATCTCAAAGATAAAACAATGTCCTATAAAACTATCATGGGATGTCTTTGTTTCTTTTTAGATTTTTCTGTAAGTGGCGCTGCTATCTGTCCAGAGTAGCAAAAAAACATCTATTTATGTACAAATGTGGCACTTTAAACTTTACTACTTTAAACAACCAAGCATGATTTTTATTATCAGAAGCATCTGAAATTATTGTGCATCTCGTAACAAACGCTCCAACATATAAAAATGACTTAGATGAGCATTGCTGTTTCCTGTACACCAAAATAATTAATCAAACTATACAAACAGAGTGTGTATGTGTGTGTGTGCGTGTGTGTGAAAGAGAGGGAGTTATAGTGCCAGTGGGAGAGAGGAGAGGGAGGTATAGGGAGTGTGGGAATAAAGACAGGGGAAGAAAGGAAAAATATGGAGAGGAAGCTTTGCGCAAACCATCAATCAACTTCTTGGGGTTCAAGTTTATTTGGCTTCATTTTTTTTTTTTTTTTTTAAATATACAGCACACAGAGACGGAGAGAAGCCGGGGGATGCAGAGAAAGAGAGCAAGACAGAGGGAGAAATGGGGGAGAGAGGAATAAGGGAAAGGAGGTGGAGAATAATATACAGAAAGGGGGAAACTACCTGGGAGTGAGGGGAGGACGAGGGAAGCAGTGAGAGACGAGAGAGCAGAAAAGTCAGGAAATTAAGAGAAAAAGTGGAGACATAAGGGTTAAAAAAAAAAAGTCTTCAGATATGTGCATAAATTGTGCATGAACACCAGCACGGGAAACAGATATTCATTCAGATTTCCACGAAACAAATCTCTAAAAAGAGAGAGAAAGGAGAGACATAAGCCAAGTGCTCATGTCGAGGTGGGTTTTCTCTGTATGTGTGTGTGTGTGTGTGTGTGTGTGTGTGTGTGTGCGCACCTCTGGACCCAAAGCCAGCCTCAGAGCTCTAATGAGAGACCAGAGCTCCCTCCGTCTCCTTCTCCTCAATCACTACTCCGTCCCTCCTGCTCTCCGCCTGCGCTGCTGTCGCACTCCATAACTGTGTACAATTCTATGTAGGTTACTCTCACTTTGTATCACTCCATGTTCCTCTTCTTTCCTCTCTCTCGCATGAGCATCATGTAATCTTTCTCATATTGTGATCAGTTTCCATGTCTCTCTACCATGTGTCCTAAAACAGCACACAGTCCATGAGCCTGTCCTCCACATGTTGTCACAGTTCTCCTTTCCAGTGCAGCTCAATTCTCCATATTACCCTACGACCATATGAGTCACATTAAGCTCATTCATTCCTTCTGTTTTCCCTTTTAATCGTCCATCTCTGTCCTCTTTTCTCTCTTTCCCTGCACCTCATTCTGCGGTCATCGTGTGGTGTTAGTATCACAAATGTTACATTATATAATTTCTGCATTATAATAACAGCATGTTTAAGCTGCTAAACAGAGAAGTGGAACAGTGGAAAAGCATCTATACCACAGCTGCTCCATACACGATGATTTATGAGTGGAGGAGACCCCGATTCAAACCTCATTTCGTAAGACAATATCTTAAAATTGTGTCATTGTACACAGAGAAATGTACGATGCACCTGTGTGAATTTTTTTTATGCTGAGTTCAACTTTGACACGTGAATTTTTTTAGGAAAAAAAAGAGCTGGAAAGTCCAAAATAATGGAAGCTATTATAGCTTATTAGCTGTGTTGCACCATCCACTTTCATCTAACCTACTCTGCCGGATAGAAACTGCACAAAAGAGACACGGTTTTCAAACAGTTAAGAGACAGGAGTCGATGCAATCATTAATTTAACCTCTTCAAAACAGGTCACTTATTTTTCAGTTGGCAAACAATTTTTCTATCTGACACTTAGCAAGTGTTGCTAGTTAGTTAGCTAGCACCAGCTATATGCTGGCAGTCCCTCCATCACCAAGTCTCTCACACCTCCTATTTTTGCCTGTTGAACCTAATTTTGACCCTTTTCCTTTACACATTTCATTGGAATGCATATTGGGTGATCGGATTGCAATCGGATAGTGCTTGACCACATGAAAGTACAGGTGCTAATGCACCCAAAACACATTGAGGATGAATCGTGATCCGATCGGTCAAACTACCTCCGGAGGTGGTCAGTGACACATTGTGACCACAAGTGCAAATGCAATTGCCTTTTCAATTCACATACAACACCTACGTGGGCAGGAATACGTAATGCTAAGGCCGTCCAGCGTTCCTCAGGTCACTGGACCGCCGCGACCAGAGTCTGTGCTCGACGTATCTTCTCCTCGTCCTTCTGTGTGTTTAGACAGTATGTTTGCAGGAACTTTCTGCCTCTCTGGCAGTGCCCAACTGCACGTCTGTGCGTGCTGCCCCTCCGGAGTCTTCTGCTCAGCCCTTTCAGACAGAGTGGTCAGACTAAATCATTTTTACATACATTACTGGTCTGGCCGGGATATGGAGAATGTGCAACACAGTGTGATGCACACCATCACCACCGCTGTTTCTCTGTAAATTCTGCCTGCCGCTCTGATGCGTTCAGGTGCCGTATACTGAATGCTAACAAATCACACAACAATACAGATACAAAGAGCAGACTAAAATTATCTAAGACGCGTCCAAGAAACGTTTCCGAAGTGGATGCTTCAGATGAAAAAAACAAAAGGAAGACTTGAAGAGAGTGCTCCTGGGGGCGGGGGAGATGCGGTGAGCGAACCTGCAGGCATACCTGTATCAGGGCGGGAAAGTCACCACAGACACCAGACAACGCAACTCCGGTATACCGTGAAATACAGAGAGCCCTCCCTGCCAGCTCCCTGTTGTTGGTGTTAACGCCAAACAGAAGATAGTACAAGTTACGTTCAGTAGCAAATATGACTTGCAAGCTTCGCAAAACAAGAAGTGAATCAGAATTAAGAAGCCCAAAGCCCCGACCAGTGACTATGTAGATTAGACTAGATGGAGAGACTATTGTAGAATAGCAGACTTTGAAAAATGAGGCTGACCATCTTGTGAAGTGTTGGAAATCAACAATCTAGCATTGCTTTTTGATCACATGTTTGCCATTTCTGTCTGAACGCAACACATTTGATTTTTCTTGGAGCATATGAACAGTTTAACACACACACACACACACAACTCTCCCAAACCCTCTCTCATTTTCCTGCCTTCCTTCTGCCACTCTCTTTTCTCAGTATCAGGTACAAGACTGTTGGATTAGGCTCCTTTAAGAGCGGATTAGCTGTGTCGGAGTCGTTTGAGGTAAATGGCTCCAAGGAGTCAATCTACCCCCACCACTACCACCACCAACAACACCTCCTCTTCCCTCTGTTAGACATCGTGAAAATTCTCAACCTAATCCTCAAAGAGCCTAACCACACCTCCCCCTGTGCTGCACCCCCCTCCGTCTGCCTTCTCCGTTTTAGGTTTTTCCTCCATTCTCTCCCTCCTTTTTTCAGCCCACACAGAGGAGTGATGAAGACTGGAAGAGTGATAGACGTGTGTGACGGGCAGGGTGGGGTGAGGTGGGGTGGGGGTTGAGAGGAAGGGCTGGCATATGAATGCAGAAACTCCGACAGACACACGTAGGTGAACCGTATGACTTTACAAGACTGGCTGCTTTTGTCGCGTGTGTGCATGTGTGTACACCTACTGGAGCATGTCACTGAACAGTGGTGAGTGGTGTTAATGGTAAGTGGCAACGTGTGTGTGTGTGTGTGTGTGTGTGTGTGTGTGTGTGTTAGATATCTGACTGAGCAGATGGGGAGGGTGGGGTGCAGTTTGGGGACAAGGGCGGGGTCACATCTGTGTCGTCTCTAGCGTTTGTCTTTGTGTGTGTGTGTGTGTCACTTGGCATGGTGGCCACATTTAGAGCCATCAACAGAAACAAGGTGATTAGCAAGTCGGGACGAACACATTTATTACTCTGAATTAATGGACTGACCTCATAGTCTTTCTAATAGCTACATGTTTTTCCACTGAACTCTTTCAATATGGCCCCAAAAAAAAATTTATATTCTGTTTATTCTAGGCTGACATCAATTTGTACACCACTGATCGTGCACAATCTACAGCTGCGCCTTATGCCATATTTATCACTAATCTATACACAAGTCAGGCTGTCACGTGCACACACACACACACACACACACACACACACACACACACACA
>NW_022281718.1:566-9894 GCF_004355925.1 Anarrhichthys ocellatus | reverse complement strand
ACATATATACATATACACATATATACATATACACATACATATACACATACATACACATACATACACATACATACATATACATACATATATATATATATACATATATATACATATATATATATACACACACTGTAGCTAGCTGTGAGAGGATCCCTAAGCAGCCACCGGCAAACACACCCAGGATGCAGCACAGAGCTGTGTCGTTACTAAGCAACAGCAGCGCACAGAATTCCTCTATCCTCAAGAGTAGTGTGTGTGTGTGAGTATAAGTTCCCTGCTCAAGGGTAGGTGAGAGGGTGAGGATTGATTAAACGGCAGGGGACGTTTGCTAACCGTCAGTGATTTCTGATTGTCTGTTTGCATCCAACGTGAGACAAAAGAGTGGTATGTGGGCCTTTAAAAAGGAATACACATAAATCTGAGGAATTTTTATTATTTTTTTTACGCTGTGTTTGTGCATACCAGTAAGTGAGAGGAGAGGTCAGGGGTCAGTGGAGAGGGTCCAGTGTGGAGCTACTGTGTAAATCACCCAGACAATATATATAGCACTCTGTCTAGACAGCCAAACAATGCCAAAGAGAACACGGGATTCATGGCTGAACTGAAATAAATATATTATATATTATTATATTGGTAACAGCTGGTCATTTTGATTACCTACTTCAAAAGAAGACTGTAAGCGTGATGTATGACAGACGTTTTTGACATTGAGTGGAATGTCCCCACTGAGTTTAGCATTAACTTATACTCAACAGAAGCTTATCTTGTGTTTGCTCCTCACTATCTACTGCTCTTCTACAGACAGTGAGGAGAAGGTGGAGTAGGATGTCAGAAGAATGTGTTTGTATTCCTCTTGTGATAGCATCACGTCTGGCCTTCATACAGAGGCCGGGGTTGGGGGAGGGGGTTGTTGGGTAGATGGATAAAGAAACAAAGATATGGTCTTTGAAAAAGGTTAAGATCTGATCAGTGATCTACAACCAGTATAACGCAAACCCTGAGGCGAAAGAAAGAACCTCTGCCACAGCTTTGAGCAAACAACTGAGTTTACTGCCCACACACACACACACACACACACACACACAACACACAACACACAACACACACAGATGGATGTTTGTGTTTCATTATGAGGCAGAAAGAAAGATCCGCCACAGTCTACGAAGTCACAATGAGAGTGACTTCTACTGGTATATCTTGAAAAACCTTCTCAAATGTCCCCGTTCCTTTTTATTAGCTTTAGTTTGGTTACTCTTAGTGCGTTTCTTCTATTCTTTCTTTTTGCTGTCATTCCTCTGTGGCAGTGAGAAGCCTTCCTGCCAACCACAATAACAACGACTAGAGAGAGAGCGAGTCACTGGAGGACGGAGAGAAGAAGAGCGACAAGCAGGGAGCTGACATCCAGCTTCTCTTTCTACTGACACAACAACCCAAGGGGGGCCGTGAGCAGATTTCTGGCAAGGCAATAAGGGGTTTACCATGACCTCAGCTTTCTCAGCCATTTGGTGGGAAGACACAGGAAGATCCCCCGTATCTCAAAAGGAGGATGTGAGCAACCATGAACAAGCCGTGACTATTTTTTATATGACTACTTGTGGGCACAGAAAGAGTTAAAAGCTTCAGCCGTTGGCAGGACTGTCTGCCTAACGTCACTCTTACAGTCATAGGTCAGACAGTGACAAACTGCTGCTCTGGTGAAGAAAATTAGACACAATGTGCAACAGCAGTAGGGAAATAAGTCCGGCCACTGTCCAGAAAAACAGACTTGCTTTATCTGACTCTGGAGCCCAGCTTCAACCGTCACTCTCAACATTCTTTCCACTCCCAAAGGGCCGCAACTCTCTCGCTCTTCTGAGCGGGAAGGTTCAAAATTCAAACCTGCTCCCTCCCCTTTGGACTGAACTAGTAATTCTTGTTCACAGAGGAAGGCCCATCCGAGCAGAGACGCACATTAACGAGAATGCCAGCCAGTCACACATCTAAAAATAAGCCTGAAGAGCAGAACTAAAACATAGGCTACAAATAAATGTCTAAAAGAGCTTTCCACGTCTCATATCAAGCATGCACAGCAAAGTATTGCAGAGCGTTGCTTGTCATAATGTTCATATTTGTACAGTCGTTGGAGCCCGCTCATTACTCATTACAGGAGCGGGGGTGGAAAACACACCAGGCCTAGGTCCAGCTAGTCAGAGAGGAATGTCTCTGAGAAGAGGCATATAGGGCTGCATAAATAAATAAAAAGGTGGCAGTGCAATGGGGGACACCCCGAGTGAAGAGGGGGTGGGGTGAGGAGCATGCAGAGCATCCCCTCCTCATCCCGCAGTTTTTGACCTTGTAGGATGAAAGACAGATGGCTATTTTACGGCTGATGCCTGTCCAAATGTCACAGCACACCGATTCAATATATAGAATACTGTAGTGATGAGACTATAAAAAATAAAGAAAACTACAAGGTCAATGATAATTATTGATTGGTAGCCCCTAACAAATGGGTACATGCTCCAAATTGAGGTTCAGGGTTTTTGGGGTTGATGGGTAGGGCACATAAATACAATATATTTTGATTCTGTCATTTTAAAATGCAGCCTACCTCTTTCAGCTGGTCGACCTCCTGTCTCACGGTCTCGTACTCGATCTCCAGGTCGTCGTACTGCTGTTTGAGCTGCTGCTTCTCCTCCAGCACCACCAGTCCGTACTCCGCCGCCTGGATCTTCTCGTTCGTGGTCTCACTCAGCTCCCGGGAGAGACGCTCGATCTCGGCCCGCAGCACCCACTGCGGCGCGGCCTCCATCAGCCGCATAGCGTCGGTGTAGCCCTGCTCTTGCACGGACATGGTCGGTACCGGTGACGATCAACCAGCTGATCTGTTACAAGGAGGGGAAGGATGTTCGGGGACGTCTTCAGGCGGAGTAACCTTGAAGATGAAGCGCGTTGCTTAAATTCGTCTGTATTTAAATTGCATGATTGTTACGGTTACGTTTCTGGTTGCCGGTCTTCTTTCTTTGGTCATGTAGATGACGACGGGGGAGCTCGTCGTTATCTCCTAAAACTGCTCCATCGTTAGGCTCCTGCGCTTCCTTCTCCTCTCCCCCGGGCTTGTCGGAGCAATTGCGCCGAGCAGGGAGTACCAACAGCCAGGACAAGAGATATGATAAAGAACTTCCGGTTCTTAATTTCAAACTAAAACTACTTTCCAAATATATGTGAAGAAATAGGCTTTAGAGCGGGCGTGGTTGTGGATTTAATTTGCTTTACTTACTTGATAAAATGAGAATGTGAATATATTTACGGGTGAACAATAGTATATGAAAGAATATTGAAGTGTCAGAGCTCTCTTATTTTATTTTGAAGGCCCAACCTATTAACTTCCGTTAAATGCATGTCATCAACACCGGCTTTTTTGAAACAGCTGAACGGTCTGTTGAAATGAGTTGGAGCTACGCATCCAGCTGGGACAGCGCCTACGCAGGGCCGCAGTGCTTGTTGGGAAATGTAGTACACGTAGTACTTAAAGCCAAACAAAATGGTTTGCCGACACCAGGAACTGAACTCATTTCCCAGCAGGCGTTGTTTCTTTGCTTATGTGGAACACGGAAATCTCCGTCCCAGCCGTTTGTTATCATAGAAATAGAACGAACAGACAGGCTATATGCTGCTCCGTAGCGGTCGCCAAATGCATATCTGCTGCCATCTGTCGGAAACGTTAATGAATTTATAATTTCAAAAATAATGCACTGCACTTCACACATTCTGTCCTCTTGGCTGCACATGAAAGGGCCTGATTTACACTTAAACGAGCTTGCAGCGACATTTTTAAAACGTTAATACTATCCATCAAAGAGGGTAACGTTACACTTGTTCCTTCACCTTTCTCCCTATTTTCATTACATTTATTATATGGCTTTACTTTAAATGAAACGAATTAACTTGTCTGTTCTTAAGCTTTTATGAATTGTTGTATAGTTTTGTATCAGGCCTAGATAGGCTTACTTGTATATGTTTATGTTCATATATACTTTTTGATATATATTCATATTTATATTACATGTTTATACTTACATCTGTTCTACTTTTTTTGTTGTCCATGTTTTATTTTTTATATTTTTCTTGTGGCTCAGAAGTCACTCCAAATCCTGAACATCACAGATTGATCTCTCACCCCTAATTTAAACCTAACCCGCTTTAGCAAGGTGTCGTGTAAGCTAATCACTTCTTATCTACTTGCTGTATACGTCACTGAGGTCCCACTATTTGTGGCAGCAGAGTAGGAGACTTTCAGTGTGTTCATTTCAGATCCAAAATCAGTTTGAGCTTATGCACAACATGCATATAGTTCAGACATGTGGGGAATCTGGTTAGGCGGACAGTTGGACAGGTCTTAACTGACGACATGTGCATTAACAGACAGAATATATTGAGGATCATTGTATCTCATACCAGTCCGGCAGAAGGCAATAGTGACGTGGCTGTAGTATGACTTTTTGTTGAGGAGTGGGTGCTCTATTTTATGCATGTAGGGTAACAAGATTAGTCGTCTAATCCAGGAGGAGTCAGGATTAGCCCAAACCCCCTCACACCCTTTATAGAGCCGCAGAAACCTGTTCATGGAGAGAACAATCCTTTTTAACACATTCTTGAGGTTAATTTATTCTCATGCTTGATCTGTCACCCCCTCGGGGAGATAGACGGCTCTCCACAAAAGGAGCGCAGGCGATCCTGTGAGTGTCTTGTGTTTTGCCCCACCCGGCCACGCGGGGATAATCCGAGACGAATCAAATCAAGCGAGGCCACAGGATTGACTTTCCACAGAGCTGGAGACGGGACAGGGCGACGTGAGAGCGGTGGAGGTTGATGACACAAATGTCGGCAACTGCAGCGGTGAAGCATTTGTGTGCGTAGATGGTGGTTACAGGCATCTCGTCTCACTTACGACAGGTAACTCAGGTTTTCTTTTTAATTCTACTGTGTTGTATTTATTGTTAGATTGAATTATATAACAAGGAAAGACCAAAGTTGAATATTTTGTGTTGAAGAATGACAAGCTTTGTACTGTGATGTAGAATTACCAGCTAAGAAGAGCAATCCCTTAAAATAGAGTAAGTCTGCTTTACAGATGAGAGTGAATATGATTTAAGATGTTGATCTTTGATCATAATTTGTATTTGAAAGTGCTTCTCTCTTCCAAAAATATTCATGAAAGGCATTATCCTGACCATTAGGCAGCTGCTTACTGCATTGCATGGTTAATGTAAAGCAGTTGCTTGTACAGCAGCAACTTGTTTACAGCATGCATATGACGACATGTATCACATAGTGTAACGAGGCAGATACATGTGTGTGTCCAGGCTCTGCTATGACTGTGGATGTGAGCCTAAGCGTCTGTTCATATGGCACTCCATACAAAGACAAGAGGTGGACCTCTGATGGAATACAGTAAGTGAGGATGGTCGTCGGGCACCAATAAAAGAGTTTCCTTCAATGACTAAAAGCCAATTAGGTGGTCAGCTACAACCGTAGTTTACAGTTTTGTATTTCACCAGAAGAGAGGCTATTTTTAAAGTAATGCCCTGATGACAGACTTGCAGTGCCAGGTCAGGATTAGACACCTCTTTAAGTGAGCACTAACCACAGATGTTCTTAATCATTCAGGTGTTACAGACCAACCTAGATATGGTGGCGTCTCAGTGCTGCACTACTTAATATCACCCTGCTGAGAAACCACTCATCTAATAGCTTCAGTTCGATTTTGGAGGGCAAATCAAATACAATAAACAGGTCAATTAAATTACGTACAATTTTAGATTCAAGCTTTGTGTAAAATCACGTTTTTTTCCCCTCTTCTCCCCCCCCCGTATTAACTCCAGTCAGAGCCCCCAGGGCGAGGTACACACTGGTAGGAGAAGCTATACGTTATGTCATTCCCGGACACATGCAATGCTCAATCGGCTGTGGAGGGCAAGCCTGCAAGTATGACAACCCAAGTTACTGGAGTGATAAAGAACAGGCCATAAAAGGCCTCTACTCGTCCTGGTACGCATGCTTTTTCTTCTTTCGTTGCGATAGTACAACAAAACATGTCAAATGATTTCAGTATCCGTACACCCCGCTGACCTTTTTGTTATTGTTTTCAGGGTTTCTGATCATCTTCTCGCTATGTCCAGACCCTCAACAGAAATCATTGAGAAGTACAACATCATCGACCAATTCAGACGGTATACGCAACTTTGCTTTCACGCAGCCACCTGACTAAGAAAACCACAGCGCCTGAGAATGAGAATAATCAACCGTTGATGTCTCCGTCTGTGTCAAGGAATGGTATTAAAACAGTGATCAACCTACAGATACCTGGTGAACATGCCAGCTGCGGGAACCCTCTGGAGCCAGAGAGCGGCTTCTCTTACCGCCCAGAGGTCTTCATGGAAAACAACAGTACGTGCATCTTTATGCAATAATCCTTGATACATGTGTATTGTTTTTTTTTTTTAACTAAAAACATCTCGCCATTTCAGTCTATTTCTACAATTTTGGCTGGAGTGACTATGGGGTGGCCAACCTCACCACGGTGCTGGACATGGTGAAGGTCATGGCCTTCGCTCTGCAGGAGGGAAAGATAGCGGTCCACTGTCACGCCGGTCTGGGCAGAACAGGTAGAGATTTGTGAGGGATTGTTGTTGTGGTCTGGTCTTTCAATCTGAACAACGTGACACGCAATGAAGGGTTTCCCCTTTCTGCCCTGCAGGTGTGCTGTTAGCATGTTTCTTGGCCTATGCAACCAGGTTGACTGCTAACCAGGCTATTTTGTGCGTTCGCGCTAAACGCCCCAACTCAATCCAGACCCGGGGTCAGCTGCGCTGTGTCAGAGATTTCGTCCAGTTCCTCGCCCCTTTGAGGAGCGTGTTCTCCCGCGCTGAGCCTCGATTCAACCCGGTCACCCTGTCCCAGTACCTGAACCGCCAGAGACACATACTGCACGGCTACGAGAGGAAGGAGCTGAGGCACCGACCAAAGATTGTCCAGCTGGTGTCCAGGCTGCTGTTGGACATTGCGGAGAACCGCCAGGTGATTGAGGAAGACATTCTGGAGGCGCCCGATAGCCACGACATAGAGATGACTCTCAGCTACATTGAGCAGATGGGCCCGGAGATATTTGCAAAGGAGCCCCGCTTACCAGGCGCGCCCACATTGCCCAGACATTTCCACGAGCCGCCCATCTTCTACCACCGCAAAAGTCTGAGCTACAGCGAGTCAGACTTGAGACGGCTGGGCTCACAGCTCAGCCTTCTCACGCAACCTCTGGGCTCCATGTCGCAGAGCACGGTCGAAATGTCCATTTCCCCGCCCGAGGCCACGCACCCTGCCGCCCAGCATCAAGGTTGGAAAAGCAACACAGCCATCGTTTCACACGGCTCATCGGGGTCGCTCTGGGAAATGAAGAACATAGAAAACCAGAGAGGCGGGTCCAGTCTGCTGAAGAAGATGCAGCAGAAAACCATCCAACGTAGCGAGTCCTTCACAAACAATGAATCCCCCAAATACGGTGCGATGTTGTCCAGGTGGAAGGCAGAGCAGAGGAGGAAGTTAGAGATGAATGGGATGAAGCCTCGAGATGGAGAAGAGGAGCATTCAGAGGTGCCCTTCATCACCCTGCAGACAGAGCTGTCCCTGGATGCCAGGAGGCTTCTAGTGGCTCAGGCCCTGGCAGTGGACCTTTCTCTTGATGGGGAAAAAGAGCACAAGAACAAAGTCTTGGCCTGGCAGGTAACTGACCTATACCAGTGATGTGGCGACATGTGTAGAAATGCATCCAAAATTATATAAATACTTGAATTTGTCCATCACAAAGACTTTGTTATCGTGTGCACACTAGTGCCTTGCCCTGACGTTTTATTTTGAGTTGATTTTCTTTCTGCATGACAAACAAGAAAGTGATATAGGATCATCTCCTATAATTACAAATGAATAAGGTTTACTCAAGTGTCCCATCTAGTGTATTATCTTAACAGTGAACCAACGATGGCCAGAAACAGTGTTTTGTGGAGCCCAGTACAGTATGTAATGGGGTTTAGATCAGATTTAACGATATGCTTGTGATTGGTTCCTGTATCTCGAGCCACGGGAACGGAGTCTGTGAATCTGTGTACTTAAAAACGTTCCGAAGAAGCGAACTAAACAGATGAAATGCTAATATTTTGTCCTCCGTGATTTTGAAATCTGGGATGTGCTACCTTATCACATTTACTAAACAACAAAGGAGTAAAACTAAAGTACAACAACCCACACAAATTGACTCCTGCAGGTAGTATAAAAATGATAATTCCAAAGATGCTATAAGGACAGGTATATTCTAACTGAAGGTGTCTCAATAAGTTGCCTCAGTCAAATGCAGACAGACAGGGTCTAACAACACGACTGCCTGAATGTGCGCAGGCAGAACTGAACCAAGGCGGTGGCTGGGAAAGGCTGTTCATGGAGCGGGATCCCTTCATCCTCACCGGGCTCATGTGGGCGTGGCTGGAGCAGCTCAAAGAGCCGGTCATCTCCGTCCAGGAAGCCAAAGCCCTGAACGGCGACGCTAAAACCGTCCTCAACGCTCTGGACCAGGTCAGTGCGTTCTGTTGCCGATTGCACTTTTAATCAAACGGCAGTGCGACGAAGAATCGCCTGGACTGCGACGCTCCCTTTAACCCCTCGTGTTCATCTCTTCCCAGGCCTCTCAGCAAACACTGACGTGCATACTAGACTGTATGGCTCACATGCTGGCGATACCAGAAGAGGTGGAGAACGCTTTCCTGAATCGTACAATCAAGGCTTTCACCTGGGTGAGAAAATCAACACACCTAATTATTTGTGATTCATCTCAACAATTAAATTTCTTGCCATTGGTTTTGTTTCAACAACTTGGGAGCCTTGTTTGCTTTTGAGCAGGTGGGAAACAACTCGGAGGACGGAAGCAAAGTGTACGAGTCCATGACTGCGGCCCTGCGGAGCGTCCTCGAGGGCATGAGATGTTTGGCCATCGACGCGGGGACGCCGCCTTCAATGTAGGCACTACCTGTCATGTATATGTGGCGCACCGCCTGTACCTCCATGTGGAGGCATGAGAGGAAAAGGATGCTTTTGTGCCTTGTGACAGAATTATTTAATATGTAGTAACTTTTGCAAGATTTCCATTTTTTGTAGATTTGGGCTGTATAGAGATTTTAATTATTACATAACTAACACGCCTCAGTATTTTCTTGCCTCAGTAGTGACTGGAGGTAACGTATAATGTATTTTGCAAACGTTACGCCTTAAGATTATGATTTTTTTTTTTATATATATATATATA
>NW_022281717.1:0-9895 GCF_004355925.1 Anarrhichthys ocellatus | reverse complement strand
GAGAGAGAGAGAGAGAGAGAGAGAGAGAGAGAGAGAGAGAGAGAGAGGACGTGGCACCTACTCTGCTCTACACGTCAACCGATCTGTGCACATAGCGCTCCACACAAGCGGACATTTAAACACGCACGCACACGCGCTTTTAACTACACGCCAGCCAGCCACACACACACACACACACACACACACACTGCCACGCGAATCGCCCCCCGCCCCCCTCGTGCGACACTTGACTGTGTCTCTACGGGCTGTAGTCTGGCTTTAGTTGTGCCCTGTTGCGCTCCGCGCTGGACTGTGCCTGGATAAGTAGATAACAACTGACTGGCTCAGCCGGTCTGTTGTAACGGAGTTAAGTTAACACCTGACTAGAAGTTGTCACATCGAAACCAGCGCAGACGATCCCCTGTAGCAGACTATTTTACAAGAACAAGAACAAAAAACTGTCTTTTAGACGCGCTGTCTGCACGTGAAACACTACTGGGATCAGACCAGGCCTGTGCGCGTCCGCGATCGCATAACATGATCGCGATCGTGTATTTAAAGAATGAATCAAACCCATTCCTGATTTATGAACGATCTGCAGCCTCTCCCCCCTCCACTCCTCCTCCCACCCCTCTCTCCCTCGCTCCCTCGCTCCCTCTCCCTCTCCAGTATCTCCCACCTCCGAAACTGCCATAATGCAACAAATGGTCCCGTGCGCTGATACAAGCAGTACAGAAAAAATAAGCTTACACACGTTCAGAACCTGAACCCTCTGGACCCCGAAACTAAAGGTGAACGGAGAGGCTCACCAGAGTCGCGTAGTCCATCGCCGCCGTGCTCGCTCGGTGTGTTGACGTGGACAGCTCTGAGCTGTCACACCGAGATCACTGCCTTTCTTTTTTTTCTTTTTTCTTTTTTTTACGGAGCCGCCCGGGCGCGATCCCGGCACCCGCAGCAGCCAACCGGATAAACCCACAGTAGCACGAGTGTACAGCACAGCGCGCGTTCCCGACTGCCTTTTCCTCCCTCCCCTCGCTCTCTAGCCTTTCACAATAAAAGTTGTTGGGCTCCTTTCGGAGGCCGTTTACAGCTCACCGCGTGTGTCCATGATGTTAAATTGAAGCATGAGGCTGTGATATTCTGTATTTTAGATTTATAGTCTTTGTAGACAAACAATTAACGCCTGTGGAGCCAAACCTGATATAGCTTGTCATTATCATCCAATTACAACAATATATCAGCATGTTCCCTCATTATGAAGAACCCGGGCCTTGTTTATCTTTGATTTAATCCCATATGGCCGCCATAAATGGTCATTGGCGTGTATTAATCCGCTTCAAAAAATAGACAAATGCGGTATTTAGTCCTGTTTGAGCGCGGTTCTGTGTTTGTTTTGAAAGAATCTATACATTTGCAAGGAATTTGTTAAAGATTGTCTGAGGAGGTCTGACAGCCACAGACAGGTGTGGTGAGGTCGGAGGTATCGAGAGACCAACTAACACATTGTTGGTGTTGGTCTTGTCATGGGATTTGTTGACAGCGAGAAGAATATCGAATAACATACGCCTTATAGTTTAGATAAAAGACAGGGCTAGTGGTGAGCATAGACTCTCTTGGCATGTGCAGGTTTTGGGTCTCAGCATGCACATGTAGCATGAACTGTACACAATGTTCATTCATTTTAGGGTACTTATAACTTATTCCCAATACCAAATGCTAATAATAGCATGTTTTTGTCTCTTCTATCAGCTGGTTTTTAAGAAAGAAACAGACATACGGTGACAACAACACATCCATGCTGAGTAATAACTATGGTATCAGTTCCTTGTCCCTGCCCTGCATGGTTTGGGTTAGGTATTCGGTATAACGTTATGGTAAGATGTCCCAATGATGTTTCAGTAAGGTTGGATGAAGGTTATGCACTGCAGAAGATGACACTACAATACACATTGATGGGGACGCAGCAACCAGCACTCGTACACCACTCTGGGGTTCAATTTACCTCCAGGTCACAACAGGAGGGCTTTTGAGCTGACCAGAGAGGCATTGCTGGGTCAATCAGGGAGTACGGTCAGTGGGACTGGTGGACCTTTCTGACCATAGTGTGTTGGGATACCCCTGTAATCTTAGATTAGGTGTCCACCACTCTCTGAAGCTTTGTCTCACTCCTCGCCTTAAGATTCCCAAACCAGGAGATCAGGAGGACATTTAAAGTTGATTCAATGAAAGATCTATAAAACAGAGGTTCAAGAGTGTAGTTCGTCAGTAAAAACAGTCTTACTTATGCTATTAGGGCGACAGGAAAAGCATCGTGCTGTAGGGGACGTTTTAGCTATTTAGCGACGTGCAAGATATGTGAAATTAGAATGGCCAGCAACAAACTGACTGTTACATCACTTCCACACCAGTCGTTCGGTTCATTTGGCCATATATGCTTACTCCTTTACATTAGATGGATTTGCTCGCCTTCTTTCAGGAAAATAATAAAATGAGGTGTTTCATTCTTATCCACTGAATGAGACTAAAAGATTCAGACACAATCATTGTCATTAGTTGCAAAAAATATTTGCCTTCTTTTCCTGTTTTTTTTTAACAATCCAAACACCGCATTCTCTCATTGAGCCCCTATTATGCTTACAGATATGCTGTATTGACATATTATAAGGCATTCAATTCCCATTGGGATACCTTGATACTGTATGGGTTACACTCTGAGGTGGTCTGCTATCATTCTGAAGTGACACACAACGTTTCCCTTTTTACTAGTTAAGTGATTTGAATTTAGGTGCAACATAGCTCACATATTACATTTAGATATACATATTACATTAGAGAGCTTTCATTTTGAAATTCCACAGAATGGCCTGAGTGAAACTCTGAGGAGCCTGATGTCAATCACAAATGTATCGTTGATAATTAGGTTTGACTAATTACTCACACAATTTAAATACAATTTTCCCTGAAATACAGGTGGTATTTACTCTCATTTTTTTAAATTGATATATATATATATTATTCACTGTGTTTTTCTCCATTATATATATACATTTACTTATATATCTTTTTATTTATTTAGGGTTTTTATTTACGTGTCAGACTGACTGACAAACTATGAATGAGCAATAGATAATTAAGTAATAATTGTGCAAATATTTCGGTAAATATTTCCCCCATCTCGCTCACGCCCCCCTTTTACCCCGCCGCGCATTCTGGGAAATTGAGTTTATTATCGCTCAGGAAAGATGGCAGGCGTGCAGCCGCCACCCCTCCGGAGCCTGGATGATTTTCTCCTGAGCTCGGCCCGGTTCTCCGCGCCCGATGTGCGCGACCTGGACCGCTGGAACAACCGCATCATCAACAACCTGCTGTACTACCAGAGCAACTACCTGGTGTCTGCGCTGGGCCTCCTGCTCGTGGTGGGGTAGGTTTCATTCTTCTGACGTGGTCACCCCGTCACCCCTAACCCTTTCTGTCTCTGTCGAAACGAACGCACTGGAAGCCTGTAGTGAACACTGTGGACGTACAGTGTGTTTGACGTTCTCCTCCAACATGACACAGAACAAATAAGAGAACAGACTTAAGGCTACAGCAGCCTTTAGCTAATGCTAATGATGCTAATATTCCTATATCCTGCTCTCCTTTGGAGAGGAAAGTGCTGAGTGAGGAAGAAGCACTCAGGGATTTGACTTCAGTAAAAGTAGCCTGATACCCCTGTGTAGAAATACTCATTCAAATGTTTACCAAAGTAAAAGTACAGAAGTATTAACATCTAAATATACTTAAAGAACCAAAAGTAAAAGTAGTCACTCTGTAGAACGGCCCTTTTCCAGAATGATATATACATTATTGTATCATAATTATTGATGCATTAATGTGTTCATCCCTTCAATGTTCCAGCTGGTACAGGTGGGGCTTATCATTTAGTGTACTGTATATACTGCAGGGTAGCTGGTGGCTAGTTACTTTTCACCATTGCTGTTGGACTGTAGTGAACGATGGATTTCAGATGCAGCCTTAAGCGACTCTGTTAGTCCGTCTGGCCCAAGCTCGTTGATTCTGACCAGATGGCAAACTCAACTCCGCCATTGAAGCCAATGAGGAAGTGTCTTAAAACGTTAGCTTTCATAGCGACTTCAAAATCAGAACTAAAGCTAATCTTAGAGGCAAAAATTATGATTATTATTTATCATTTTTTACATTCTCTACTACTTGGACGAGACGACTTTTGTCTTCTTACCTTGGCCAGACTCGAGCGTGTTTGTAGTGTTTCAGTGCAAAAGAGAGCACGAAGACTTGTCCTGTTTTATGAAGTCATCTACAAGTAGAGCTAAAACTATGGAATCAAATCTGCTTCAGTGCCACCGTGTGGCTCGTTGATGTGTTTTTAATAGTTCTTGGACTAAAATGGAGCTCTTTGGCACCGTGGGAGAAGATAATATCTGGCTTCGATGCATCCTTTTTATACTTTGGATCTGCATGCGGGATTTGTTAACAATAAGAAACAATACAGAATATTGCCAGCACCCCATTCTGTCTACTCTACAATAATGTTACTCAGTGTCTTCAACGCTTCTGTGTGTTGGTAAACGTGTCTTTTGTCTCTCAGGTATTGCCAGCCCTACCAGTTGCTCGTGGGGGCGACGGTGGTCACCTTGTTGTTCCTGGGCTTCGTCTGGGTCGCCGAGAACCAAGCTCCCATTCGCCGTTTCCGTAGAAACCACCCTACGATCGCCGTGTTGGCGATTCTCTCGGCCAGTTACCTCTTTGTGTCGGTGCTGGGAGGTGTGGCCGTGTTCCTGTTTGGGATTGCCTTCCCTATACTGAGTAAGACAGGAACACACGCATGTACATAGATACATTACATACATACCACACCAAAGCATGAACTGAACGTTCATCAGCCCAGTTTTCATTTGCTTTTGCTTTGCAGTTGGAGCATGAAGACTGTATTGTGTGCAACATACAAACACAGAAACTGACTTGCCGTCCCTTAGGCGTCCAAAGCTAACCAAGCGACGGAAGTTGCGAGTGAGAATGAGTTAGTTGGACATAGTTGTGGAATTAGTTTTATAGAGCGCATAATACTGAATTTATCAAGATAACGAGTATACATTTGCATTAACAGCAAATTGTAACTGGATCAGGTCAAACAACAGGGAGCCTCCTACAAAGATATGATGAAATATACCTCTAAAACATTTCTAATATGAACCTGGTTCCTCTGAGGGAAATAAGTCTCTCAGATAATCATCTGAGAGATGATGGTGATGTGAGTAATGAACCGATCCCCTCATCCCTTCTGTGTCCAGTGGTTCTGGTCCATGCGTCGGTGAGGCTGCGCAGCCTGAAGAACAAGCTGGAGAACAAACTGGAGAGCATCGGTCTGAAGAGGACACCCATGGGACTCCTGTTGGAGGCCCTGGGACAGGAACAGGAGGCTGGATCCTAGAGGGGGAAGAGGAAGATGAGATGTGCAGGGGGAGGGGAGGGGAGGGGGGCATCTGAAAGAAATGGATGTGAGGTTGGTGGAGAAAGGGACATAGGAGAAGGAGTAAAGAGGAAGAAAAGAAGTAAAAAGAGAGTCAGGAACAAATGAAGTAAGCGGACGCTTGGGGAAAGGACAGATGAAAAGGTTAGAACTCATCATAACAAACAAAATGATGGAATCCTCCCCGATATGCTTTTGCACTAAAAGCACACATTGTGGTGTTTCATTTGTTTAGACATGATACATTTCTGTGTTGACTGTAAGTGTGCAGTGTCGTAGCCGTATGGGCATATTCCCATTGAACCTTTGAGTGTCGACACATTGACGTGCTCTTTTCTTGTCATCCTCAAACTCTAATCTAAACGATCTGCGCTCCGTCTCAACGCCTGTGGACCTGTGACGTTGGTAGCGTCACGCGAGGGAAAAGTCAACAGATTTCGACAATAGTTATAATTTAACATTAAAAGGTTCAATGTCATGAAATAAAAGTTAAATGAGAGGGTCTCCAGCCGGTGCTTCAAAACACATCCAGTTATGGACTCACAGGTTATGATTCATTATCCTTCCAATAAGCACGTTAATGCATTAAGTGCTTATTGATAAGAAAACCTGGAAGTTAAGGCCATCCACATCTCTCATTCTGACACCAGCTGACTGGCCTGTTTACTGCCACAGTTAAAATATAATTTTATTACTTTGTTCTTGAAACAGTATTACTTAATTATTCTAATCTTACAACTTTTCTCCTTTAAGAAGTACAATTGTATTCTGACTTCATCTTCAACAGTTTATTTTATGGAAAATTACAATACATTTTATGTATCAACTATTTCCTCAACACATGATGATATTCCTGTTTTATGTAGAAAAACTACTCGATTCTTGACATTTTTCACCTTTTTCTCAGAATATTACAACCCTACAATATTTGTTTCCCCCATGAATTAGAACTTTATTTTCATAACTTTACAGCACTTTTCTCAAAAGAAATTGTTTTAATCTCTGACCCCCCCCCCTCCAGTGGCTTGAATACACAGTGGCCTGATGTCCTCCTCCATATGTTCTTCCTGCTGCGTGACCCCCACCAGGGTCTCCATACACCTCCTGTGGACAGCAGGAGACCCAAAGTATTGGTCCTGTGCTATAGGGTGTGGTCGTTGTAGTAGTAGCAGCACTGATTGGCCTTTTCATTCTCTCACCATTGCACGTGTGATGAGAAACAGAATATCATTCATGTGGAAGCACAGTGGAACATGAAAATATTCAGCATGCAATATGCTCATACTTTAAATACGGAACAAAACAACAAGTAAAACCCAAGTATCTGACAGGTCCATTATGAGCACAGACCACTGTACTTCCAGCTGTAGATTTCAGTCATCCAATGACAGTCACATTCAGCAGAGCAGACGGAGGCGATACAGTCTTGTGGTATTACGTAACTCGACCCACTGACTTCAAATGAATTCCTTTTTTCATTTAGTGTTGACTAATTCCGTGCTGCATTGAAGAGTTACTTAGATAAGATGCAGTTAAATGGGAGATCTGAAGAAGAAAACGAAGCGGCTCCTTCAATCTCAGACTCTTTGTCGAGTGTAACAGAGTGGATAAACACATGAGTCATTTCAGTGTTGAACAGCCCTCCACTGCTGCTCTCCCAAGTGCTGGCAGCTGGGAGAAGCTCTACTGGAGCAAATGAATGACTTTGAACTTCCCCTTAATTCCTTTTATAACTTAAATCCTTGTTACCATGGACAACCACTCACCAAGTTTGTTGCCTCCACTTGTGGTAGCTGCAGTTGTCTCTTTGTCATTTACTCCCGGTTTTTAGCCATGCTAGCGATGTTGGTCAATCATTCCACCACTTGGGTCCAAACTGAAATGTCTCCACCAATGCTGGATGGAGTGGAGTTTGGTTCCAGACGTTGGTGGTGCCCAGAGGAAGAGGCCACCTGACACAGCTGATCCGTGAAATCACAGCTTTCTGATTATCCAATGAAATATTTCAACATCTAATCAGGCCATGCTTTATGAATATACTAAGATGGTGAACATGCTGAACAATGTAGCTAACTAATGATCAGCACGTTAGCGTTGTCATTGCAAGCATATTAGCGATCTGACATTAGCATTTAGCTCACAACCCTGTTCCCCAGAATAAAGCTTCATACAGCCTCACAGCGCCTGCTAGCATGGCTGAAGACTTTTAATCTTGTTATTTATTCATTATTATTTATCTATATTGAAGAGTGACTAAAGAGTCCATAATTGTCATCACCTAAGTCAGTACAATGGTTGGTTCCTTGCTCTGTAGACATGATGTAGGACAGCTGTACTCTGAAGGAAGACATGTTTTAAAGACAACCTTGTTTTTTAAGCTAACGAACATTTAGAAGGAACTGCTATTTAAAAAGTGTTTGTCGGCAGTTTTATCGCTAATAATTTTGTAGCCTCGACGAAAAGCTGAGTGAAGGTATTTGACGAAGTGTATGCTACAGCTGCCTGTTGTGAGGACTATGCATTGTGTTGCTTTGGTTGAACCAAACATGAAGACGAGAAGTGTTCTATACACCTCTGCATTCCTGTATTCCTTCTCTATTATTTTCATTCATCGGCCGATTTAACATACAGATTCTTTGCCGTTTCGTCCAAGTTTGTGAAATTGACTAAACATAACATGAGCAAAGGATTTATTAAGATGCAGAAGATGCCAGCTTTTGTTTTTATGTATATGTATTTTTTGATAATTAAGTATATTGCTGACAATTGAAAGTTGGTTAGCCTCAGTGCCCTGCAGAAACAAATATTGCTATGTATGCCATTGCAGTTTTCATATTTGTCCTGTACAGTTATGTTTTAGACATTTAGCTGACGGACTCATCCAGAGCGAAGCAGGCAACATGGCTGTTCTGGGGCTTGAACACGTGACCCCACTGTTGATTGGCTCTCTAGCCGCTATCTGCAGTTTGTCTTGGCACAGCATCACAAACAATTCAGGAAACACACCTAAATCTGAGCAGAAATAATTGCTGTATGGTCGACTTTGTAACTCACAAGGATTCGCTGTTTTACTACAACGTACGTAAGGGAACGTTTCTGTGTACTTTTAACTGGGTTTACAGCTAATGATTCTAAATGTTCCGTGTTGCCTTCCATTCAGCTAAATGTTTGAATTTTGAATCTCCAACTCCATGTATTTGACTGTTTTGCCAAAAGCTGATGACATGTATTTAAAACGTTTTTTTCTAAATAAAACAAGAATGCTGTACAGCAGTGGAATATCTATCTATCTATGTAGCAGCTAGCTAGGTAGCCAAACACAGGAACTTACACTCACTCAAAATTTAGTTAAGTTAAAAAAAATGACATTATAAAAAAAAAAATAATATCCATGAAAACAGCATGTCAAATTTGCAACGACTGTCACATACAAAGATCCAACTAGACAGCTAAAGCAAGGGAGCTATACCAAGTGAAAGCTGCAGGTGAGATTGACACGGCTAGCCTTAGCTAAAGCTAAATTGACATACATTCTTCCCTGTTAACCTATGAATTAAAAATATCAATTTAATTGCATATCTTGAAATGTTTGTTTGCCATTCCACGTAACTAAATGAGACAGTAGCTAAAACCAATCATGATGGGGAAAAACCCAAGCTAGCGCATGCTAAAGATAACTAGCTCATTAGCAGAGTAGCAGTGACCACCATGTCAGCTTTTGACTCTCGAGTTCAAGATCAATTGATCTTGAGAACAAACACAACTTCCACCGGGACATAAAGCTGGAAAACATCTGGATCGAGACCAGCTCGGACGTCCTGCGAGTTTGCCTCATTGACTTTGTTGTGAGCTGCTTCATTCAGAGAGGAGCCTCTTACCGTGTCTTCTTCGGTAAGATGTCTGGCTTTACTCCTGCTCTTCACTAACTTACCCATCTGTGACTTTACATTGAACCAAAGCTCCTCATCCTCACTGTCTTTTTATTATGTCTGTATATTCTAGGTACTGACATCCCCCCCAGAGTGGTACAATGGTGGTATTTACAGAGCCAGACCCACCACAGTGTTTCAGATGGGAGTGGTCCTGTTTGAGACGCTCCACAGTGGTGCAGAATTCGATACCATCGGGTTCTTTACAAACCAGCTGAGAATCAGAAACGAGCTCTGCGAAAGTAAGAAAAACATACGGAAACATGTCGGCAGACACAAATCTGTTCATTTTAGTTCACACTGTGATGGATCAGAGCCTTCGCCCTCACCTTTCTTCTCCTTTCTCTCCAGATTGCCAGGATTTCTTACGGATAAGTTTGAACGTAGACCCCGATCAGTGTTCTACCCTGAAACAGCTCAGGACTCACCCATGGCTCCGATAAACACACACCTAAACACACACACACACACACACACACACACACACACACACACACAC
>NW_022281716.1:0-9895 GCF_004355925.1 Anarrhichthys ocellatus | reverse complement strand
GAGAGAGAGAGAGAGAGAGAGAGAGAGAGAG
The DNA here is from genome assembly GCF_004355925.1 of Anarrhichthys ocellatus. NCBI lineage: Eukaryota > Metazoa > Chordata > Actinopteri > Perciformes > Anarhichadidae > Anarrhichthys > Anarrhichthys ocellatus. The sequence goes on along the minus strand of NW_022281716.1, from coordinate 9,864 downwards.
AGAGAGAGAGAGAGAGGACGTGGCACCTACTCTGCTCTACACGTCAACCGATCTGTGCACATAGCGCTCCACACAAGCGGACATTTAAACACGCACGCACACGCGCTTTTAACTACACGCCAGCCAGCCACACACACACACACACACACACACACACTGCCACGCGAATCGCCCCCCGCCCCCCTCGTGCGACACTTGACTGTGTCTCTACGGGCTGTAGTCTGGCTTTAGTTGTGCCCTGTTGCGCTCCGCGCTGGACTGTGCCTGGATAAGTAGATAACAACTGACTGGCTCAGCCGGTCTGTTGTAACGGAGTTAAGTTAACACCTGACTAGAAGTTGTCACATCGAAACCAGCGCAGACGATCCCCTGTAGCAGACTATTTTACAAGAACAAGAACAAAAAACTGTCTTTTAGACGCGCTGTCTGCACGTGAAACACTACTGGGATCAGACCAGGCCTGTGCGCGTCCGCGATCGCATAACATGATCGCGATCGTGTATTTAAAGAATGAATCAAACCCATTCCTGATTTATGAACGATCTGCAGCCTCTCCCCCCTCCACTCCTCCTCCCACCCCTCTCTCCCTCGCTCCCTCGCTCCCTCTCCCTCTCCAGTATCTCCCACCTCCGAAACTGCCATAATGCAACAAATGGTCCCGTGCGCTGATACAAGCAGTACAGAAAAAATAAGCTTACACACGTTCAGAACCTGAACCCTCTGGACCCCGAAACTAAAGGTGAACGGAGAGGCTCACCAGAGTCGCGTAGTCCATCGCCGCCGTGCTCGCTCGGTGTGTTGACGTGGACAGCTCTGAGCTGTCACACCGAGATCACTGCCTTTCTTTTTTTTCTTTTTTCTTTTTTTTACGGAGCCGCCCGGGCGCGATCCCGGCACCCGCAGCAGCCAACCGGATAAACCCACAGTAGCACGAGTGTACAGCACAGCGCGCGTTCCCGACTGCCTTTTCCTCCCTCCCCTCGCTCTCTAGCCTTTCACAATAAAAGTTGTTGGGCTCCTTTCGGAGGCCGTTTACAGCTCACCGCGTGTGTCCATGATGTTAAATTGAAGCATGAGGCTGTGATATTCTGTATTTTAGATTTATAGTCTTTGTAGACAAACAATTAACGCCTGTGGAGCCAAACCTGATATAGCTTGTCATTATCATCCAATTACAACAATATATCAGCATGTTCCCTCATTATGAAGAACCCGGGCCTTGTTTATCTTTGATTTAATCCCATATGGCCGCCATAAATGGTCATTGGCGTGTATTAATCCGCTTCAAAAAATAGACAAATGCGGTATTTAGTCCTGTTTGAGCGCGGTTCTGTGTTTGTTTTGAAAGAATCTATACATTTGCAAGGAATTTGTTAAAGATTGTCTGAGGAGGTCTGACAGCCACAGACAGGTGTGGTGAGGTCGGAGGTATCGAGAGACCAACTAACACATTGTTGGTGTTGGTCTTGTCATGGGATTTGTTGACAGCGAGAAGAATATCGAATAACATACGCCTTATAGTTTAGATAAAAGACAGGGCTAGTGGTGAGCATAGACTCTCTTGGCATGTGCAGGTTTTGGGTCTCAGCATGCACATGTAGCATGAACTGTACACAATGTTCATTCATTTTAGGGTACTTATAACTTATTCCCAATACCAAATGCTAATAATAGCATGTTTTTGTCTCTTCTATCAGCTGGTTTTTAAGAAAGAAACAGACATACGGTGACAACAACACATCCATGCTGAGTAATAACTATGGTATCAGTTCCTTGTCCCTGCCCTGCATGGTTTGGGTTAGGTATTCGGTATAACGTTATGGTAAGATGTCCCAATGATGTTTCAGTAAGGTTGGATGAAGGTTATGCACTGCAGAAGATGACACTACAATACACATTGATGGGGACGCAGCAACCAGCACTCGTACACCACTCTGGGGTTCAATTTACCTCCAGGTCACAACAGGAGGGCTTTTGAGCTGACCAGAGAGGCATTGCTGGGTCAATCAGGGAGTACGGTCAGTGGGACTGGTGGACCTTTCTGACCATAGTGTGTTGGGATACCCCTGTAATCTTAGATTAGGTGTCCACCACTCTCTGAAGCTTTGTCTCACTCCTCGCCTTAAGATTCCCAAACCAGGAGATCAGGAGGACATTTAAAGTTGATTCAATGAAAGATCTATAAAACAGAGGTTCAAGAGTGTAGTTCGTCAGTAAAAACAGTCTTACTTATGCTATTAGGGCGACAGGAAAAGCATCGTGCTGTAGGGGACGTTTTAGCTATTTAGCGACGTGCAAGATATGTGAAATTAGAATGGCCAGCAACAAACTGACTGTTACATCACTTCCACACCAGTCGTTCGGTTCATTTGGCCATATATGCTTACTCCTTTACATTAGATGGATTTGCTCGCCTTCTTTCAGGAAAATAATAAAATGAGGTGTTTCATTCTTATCCACTGAATGAGACTAAAAGATTCAGACACAATCATTGTCATTAGTTGCAAAAAATATTTGCCTTCTTTTCCTGTTTTTTTTTAACAATCCAAACACCGCATTCTCTCATTGAGCCCCTATTATGCTTACAGATATGCTGTATTGACATATTATAAGGCATTCAATTCCCATTGGGATACCTTGATACTGTATGGGTTACACTCTGAGGTGGTCTGCTATCATTCTGAAGTGACACACAACGTTTCCCTTTTTACTAGTTAAGTGATTTGAATTTAGGTGCAACATAGCTCACATATTACATTTAGATATACATATTACATTAGAGAGCTTTCATTTTGAAATTCCACAGAATGGCCTGAGTGAAACTCTGAGGAGCCTGATGTCAATCACAAATGTATCGTTGATAATTAGGTTTGACTAATTACTCACACAATTTAAATACAATTTTCCCTGAAATACAGGTGGTATTTACTCTCATTTTTTTAAATTGATATATATATATATTATTCACTGTGTTTTTCTCCATTATATATATACATTTACTTATATATCTTTTTATTTATTTAGGGTTTTTATTTACGTGTCAGACTGACTGACAAACTATGAATGAGCAATAGATAATTAAGTAATAATTGTGCAAATATTTCGGTAAATATTTCCCCCATCTCGCTCACGCCCCCCTTTTACCCCGCCGCGCATTCTGGGAAATTGAGTTTATTATCGCTCAGGAAAGATGGCAGGCGTGCAGCCGCCACCCCTCCGGAGCCTGGATGATTTTCTCCTGAGCTCGGCCCGGTTCTCCGCGCCCGATGTGCGCGACCTGGACCGCTGGAACAACCGCATCATCAACAACCTGCTGTACTACCAGAGCAACTACCTGGTGTCTGCGCTGGGCCTCCTGCTCGTGGTGGGGTAGGTTTCATTCTTCTGACGTGGTCACCCCGTCACCCCTAACCCTTTCTGTCTCTGTCGAAACGAACGCACTGGAAGCCTGTAGTGAACACTGTGGACGTACAGTGTGTTTGACGTTCTCCTCCAACATGACACAGAACAAATAAGAGAACAGACTTAAGGCTACAGCAGCCTTTAGCTAATGCTAATGATGCTAATATTCCTATATCCTGCTCTCCTTTGGAGAGGAAAGTGCTGAGTGAGGAAGAAGCACTCAGGGATTTGACTTCAGTAAAAGTAGCCTGATACCCCTGTGTAGAAATACTCATTCAAATGTTTACCAAAGTAAAAGTACAGAAGTATTAACATCTAAATATACTTAAAGAACCAAAAGTAAAAGTAGTCACTCTGTAGAACGGCCCTTTTCCAGAATGATATATACATTATTGTATCATAATTATTGATGCATTAATGTGTTCATCCCTTCAATGTTCCAGCTGGTACAGGTGGGGCTTATCATTTAGTGTACTGTATATACTGCAGGGTAGCTGGTGGCTAGTTACTTTTCACCATTGCTGTTGGACTGTAGTGAACGATGGATTTCAGATGCAGCCTTAAGCGACTCTGTTAGTCCGTCTGGCCCAAGCTCGTTGATTCTGACCAGATGGCAAACTCAACTCCGCCATTGAAGCCAATGAGGAAGTGTCTTAAAACGTTAGCTTTCATAGCGACTTCAAAATCAGAACTAAAGCTAATCTTAGAGGCAAAAATTATGATTATTATTTATCATTTTTTACATTCTCTACTACTTGGACGAGACGACTTTTGTCTTCTTACCTTGGCCAGACTCGAGCGTGTTTGTAGTGTTTCAGTGCAAAAGAGAGCACGAAGACTTGTCCTGTTTTATGAAGTCATCTACAAGTAGAGCTAAAACTATGGAATCAAATCTGCTTCAGTGCCACCGTGTGGCTCGTTGATGTGTTTTTAATAGTTCTTGGACTAAAATGGAGCTCTTTGGCACCGTGGGAGAAGATAATATCTGGCTTCGATGCATCCTTTTTATACTTTGGATCTGCATGCGGGATTTGTTAACAATAAGAAACAATACAGAATATTGCCAGCACCCCATTCTGTCTACTCTACAATAATGTTACTCAGTGTCTTCAACGCTTCTGTGTGTTGGTAAACGTGTCTTTTGTCTCTCAGGTATTGCCAGCCCTACCAGTTGCTCGTGGGGGCGACGGTGGTCACCTTGTTGTTCCTGGGCTTCGTCTGGGTCGCCGAGAACCAAGCTCCCATTCGCCGTTTCCGTAGAAACCACCCTACGATCGCCGTGTTGGCGATTCTCTCGGCCAGTTACCTCTTTGTGTCGGTGCTGGGAGGTGTGGCCGTGTTCCTGTTTGGGATTGCCTTCCCTATACTGAGTAAGACAGGAACACACGCATGTACATAGATACATTACATACATACCACACCAAAGCATGAACTGAACGTTCATCAGCCCAGTTTTCATTTGCTTTTGCTTTGCAGTTGGAGCATGAAGACTGTATTGTGTGCAACATACAAACACAGAAACTGACTTGCCGTCCCTTAGGCGTCCAAAGCTAACCAAGCGACGGAAGTTGCGAGTGAGAATGAGTTAGTTGGACATAGTTGTGGAATTAGTTTTATAGAGCGCATAATACTGAATTTATCAAGATAACGAGTATACATTTGCATTAACAGCAAATTGTAACTGGATCAGGTCAAACAACAGGGAGCCTCCTACAAAGATATGATGAAATATACCTCTAAAACATTTCTAATATGAACCTGGTTCCTCTGAGGGAAATAAGTCTCTCAGATAATCATCTGAGAGATGATGGTGATGTGAGTAATGAACCGATCCCCTCATCCCTTCTGTGTCCAGTGGTTCTGGTCCATGCGTCGGTGAGGCTGCGCAGCCTGAAGAACAAGCTGGAGAACAAACTGGAGAGCATCGGTCTGAAGAGGACACCCATGGGACTCCTGTTGGAGGCCCTGGGACAGGAACAGGAGGCTGGATCCTAGAGGGGGAAGAGGAAGATGAGATGTGCAGGGGGAGGGGAGGGGAGGGGGGCATCTGAAAGAAATGGATGTGAGGTTGGTGGAGAAAGGGACATAGGAGAAGGAGTAAAGAGGAAGAAAAGAAGTAAAAAGAGAGTCAGGAACAAATGAAGTAAGCGGACGCTTGGGGAAAGGACAGATGAAAAGGTTAGAACTCATCATAACAAACAAAATGATGGAATCCTCCCCGATATGCTTTTGCACTAAAAGCACACATTGTGGTGTTTCATTTGTTTAGACATGATACATTTCTGTGTTGACTGTAAGTGTGCAGTGTCGTAGCCGTATGGGCATATTCCCATTGAACCTTTGAGTGTCGACACATTGACGTGCTCTTTTCTTGTCATCCTCAAACTCTAATCTAAACGATCTGCGCTCCGTCTCAACGCCTGTGGACCTGTGACGTTGGTAGCGTCACGCGAGGGAAAAGTCAACAGATTTCGACAATAGTTATAATTTAACATTAAAAGGTTCAATGTCATGAAATAAAAGTTAAATGAGAGGGTCTCCAGCCGGTGCTTCAAAACACATCCAGTTATGGACTCACAGGTTATGATTCATTATCCTTCCAATAAGCACGTTAATGCATTAAGTGCTTATTGATAAGAAAACCTGGAAGTTAAGGCCATCCACATCTCTCATTCTGACACCAGCTGACTGGCCTGTTTACTGCCACAGTTAAAATATAATTTTATTACTTTGTTCTTGAAACAGTATTACTTAATTATTCTAATCTTACAACTTTTCTCCTTTAAGAAGTACAATTGTATTCTGACTTCATCTTCAACAGTTTATTTTATGGAAAATTACAATACATTTTATGTATCAACTATTTCCTCAACACATGATGATATTCCTGTTTTATGTAGAAAAACTACTCGATTCTTGACATTTTTCACCTTTTTCTCAGAATATTACAACCCTACAATATTTGTTTCCCCCATGAATTAGAACTTTATTTTCATAATTTTACAGCACTTTTCTCAAAAGAAATTGTTTTAATCTCTGACCCCCCCCCCTCCAGTGGCTTGAATACACAGTGGCCTGATGTCCTCCTCCATATGTTCTTCCTGCTGCGTGACCCCCACCAGGGTCTCCATACACCTCCTGTGGACAGCAGGAGACCCAAAGTATTGGTCCTGTGCTATAGGGTGTGGTCGTTGTAGTAGTAGCAGCACTGATTGGCCTTTTCATTCTCTCACCATTGCACGTGTGATGAGAAACAGAATATCATTCATGTGGAAGCACAGTGGAACATGAAAATATTCAGCATGCAATATGCTCATACTTTAAATACGGAACAAAACAACAAGTAAAACCCAAGTATCTGACAGGTCCATTATGAGCACAGACCACTGTACTTCCAGCTGTAGATTTCAGTCATCCAATGACAGTCACATTCAGCAGAGCAGACGGAGGCGATACAGTCTTGTGGTATTACGTAACTCGACCCACTGACTTCAAATGAATTCCTTTTTTCATTTAGTGTTGACTAATTCCGTGCTGCATTGAAGAGTTACTTAGATAAGATGCAGTTAAATGGGAGATCTGAAGAAGAAAACGAAGCGGCTCCTTCAATCTCAGACTCTTTGTCGAGTGTAACAGAGTGGATAAACACATGAGTCATTTCAGTGTTGAACAGCCCTCCACTGCTGCTCTCCCAAGTGCTGGCAGCTGGGAGAAGCTCTACTGGAGCAAATGAATGACTTTGAACTTCCCCTTAATTCCTTTTATAACTTAAATCCTTGTTACCATGGACAACCACTCACCAAGTTTGTTGCCTCCACTTGTGGTAGCTGCAGTTGTCTCTTTGTCATTTACTCCCGGTTTTTAGCCATGCTAGCGATGTTGGTCAATCATTCCACCACTTGGGTCCAAACTGAAATGTCTCCACCAATGCTGGATGGAGTGGAGTTTGGTTCCAGACGTTGGTGGTGCCCAGAGGAAGAGGCCACCTGACACAGCTGATCCGTGAAATCACAGCTTTCTGATTATCCAATGAAATATTTCAACATCTAATCAGGCCATGCTTTATGAATATACTAAGATGGTGAACATGCTGAACAATGTAGCTAACTAATGATCAGCACGTTAGCGTTGTCATTGCAAGCATATTAGCGATCTGACATTAGCATTTAGCTCACAACCCTGTTCCCCAGAATAAAGCTTCATACAGCCTCACAGCGCCTGCTAGCATGGCTGAAGACTTTTAATCTTGTTATTTATTCATTATTATTTATCTATATTGAAGAGTGACTAAAGAGTCCATAATTGTCATCACCTAAGTCAGTACAATGGTTGGTTCCTTGCTCTGTAGACATGATGTAGGACAGCTGTACTCTGAAGGAAGACATGTTTTAAAGACAACCTTGTTTTTTAAGCTAACGAACATTTAGAAGGAACTGCTATTTAAAAAGTGTTTGTCGGCAGTTTTATCGCTAATAATTTTGTAGCCTCGACGAAAAGCTGAGTGAAGGTATTTGACTAAGTGTATGCTACAGCTGCCTGTTGTGAGGACTATGCATTGTGTTGCTTTGGTTGAACCAAACATGAAGACGAGAAGTGTTCTATACACCTCTGCATTCCTGTATTCCTTCTCTATTATTTTCATTCATCGGCCGATTTAACATACAGATTCTTTGCCGTTTCGTCCAAGTTTGTGAAATTGACTAAACATAACATGAGCAAAGGATTTATTAAGATGCAGAAGATGCCAGCTTTTGTTTTTATGTATATGTATTTTTTGATAATTAAGTATATTGCTGACAATTGAAAGTTGGTTAGCCTCAGTGCCCTGCAGAAACAAATATTGCTATGTATGCCATTGCAGTTTTCATATTTGTCCTGTACAGTTATGTTTTAGACATTTAGCTGACGGACTCATCCAGAGCGAAGCAGGCAACATGGCTGTTCTGGGGCTTGAACACGTGACCCCACTGTTGATTGGCTCTCTAGCCGCTATCTGCAGTTTGTCTTGGCACAGCATCACAAACAATTCAGGAAACACACCTAAATCTGAGCAGAAATAATTGCTGTATGGTCGACTTTGTAACTCACAAGGATTCGCTGTTTTACTACAACGTACGTAAGGGAACGTTTCTGTGTACTTTTAACTGGGTTTACAGCTAATGATTCTAAATGTTCCGTGTTGCCTTCCATTCAGCTAAATGTTTGAATTTTGAATCTCCAACTCCATGTATTTGACTGTTTTGCCAAAAGCTGATGACATGTATTTAAAACGTTTTTTTCTAAATAAAACAAGAATGCTGTACAGCAGTGGAATATCTATCTATCTATGTAGCAGCTAGCTAGGTAGCCAAACACAGGAACTTACACTCACTCAAAATTTAGTTAAGTTAAAAAAAATGACATTATAAAAAAAAAAATAATATCCATGAAAACAGCATGTCAAATTTGCAACGACTGTCACATACAAAGATCCAACTAGACAGCTAAAGCAAGGGAGCTATACCAAGTGAAAGCTGCAGGTGAGATTGACACGGCTAGCCTTAGCTAAAGCTAAATTGACATACATTCTTCCCTGTTAACCTATGAATTAAAAATATCAATTTAATTGCATATCTTGAAATGTTTGTTTGCCATTCCACGTAACTAAATGAGACAGTAGCTAAAACCAATCATGATGGGGAAAAACCCAAGCTAGCGCATGCTAAAGATAACTAGCTCATTAGCAGAGTAGCAGTGACCACCATGTCAGCTTTTGACTCTCGAGTTCAAGATCAATTGATCTTGAGAACAAACACAACTTCCACCGGGACATAAAGCTGGAAAACATCTGGATCGAGACCAGCTCGGACGTCCTGCGAGTTTGCCTCATTGACTTTGTTGTGAGCTGCTTCATTCAGAGAGGAGCCTCTTACCGTGTCTTCTTCGGTAAGATGTCTGGCTTTACTCCTGCTCTTCACTAACTTACCCATCTGTGACTTTACATTGAACCAAAGCTCCTCATCCTCACTGTCTTTTTATTATGTCTGTATATTCTAGGTACTGACATCCCCCCCAGAGTGGTACAATGGTGGTATTTACAGAGCCAGACCCACCACAGTGTTTCAGATGGGAGTGGTCCTGTTTGAGACGCTCCACAGTGGTGCAGAATTCGATACCATCGGGTTCTTTACAAACCAGCTGAGAATCAGAAACGAGCTCTGCGAAAGTAAGAAAAACATACGGAAACATGTCGGCAGACACAAATCTGTTCATTTTAGTTCACACTGTGATGGATCAGAGCCTTCGCCCTCACCTTTCTTCTCCTTTCTCTCCAGATTGCCAGGATTTCTTACGGATAAGTTTGAACGTAGACCCCGATCAGTGTTCTACCCTGAAACAGCTCAGGACTCACCCATGGCTCCGATAAACACACACCTAAACACACACACACACACACACACACACACACACACACACACACAC
>NW_022281715.1:0-10076 GCF_004355925.1 Anarrhichthys ocellatus | reverse complement strand
ATATATATATATATATATACAGATATTTATTCACACTTCTATACTTGACCCTGATGTTTTATTGTTTATCTCATTATTAACTTCTTATGCACTTTTTTGGTTTATCAAGGACTGTCACAGTGTATAGCCATAAAAGGTCAAAAGGCATCACAGTTATAACAGAACAACAAGTTAAATTAAGATGCTTTGAGCAAACAGTACTGTGTAACCTCTAGTTCTGCAGAGTGAATCCAATGCGGAAGTGTCTGAAACTTGCATTCTCTCTACTTGCCATCAGGGGGCAGCTCCTCTGGCTGCAAAAATAAGTCTTAATTGTATAGAAGTCGATGAGAAAATGGCTCTACTTCTTACTTGATTTATTTCCTGAGTTAATGGTCTCGATCGCTCGTTTCAAGTCTTTTTCAATACAGCATGATGTTCTTTTAGTAAATTATGGTGTCTCTGCGTCATTACTGTCAGTCCAAATATGGTAACTTCCGTTCATGGTTGCAAAAAGCCAAGATGGCGATGGTCAAATCGCCAAACTCAAGGTTTCAAAATGGCAGTCCACCAACCAATGGGTGACGTCACAATGATTATGGTCGCTTCTTATATTCAGTTTATGTGTGTCACCTTATTTATGACACAGGACAGCAACATCCACCACATAATCCATTCACAGTCTGGATGTGTGCCAGCTTTTTCATTTTGTCAGAGGGAACAGAGTGCTGACCCTTACTGTGACTAAGGCTGAGTATATATTCACATCCAGATTCACATTTAGAAGATTGATTGTTGTATTTTTAGAAGGTGCATGATTTTGAGTAACTTTGAGCCACCCATCATGTGTTTGTAATGGTGGATACACTGAGAAGATAACTCATTTGTGACAGAAATCACATACAAATGTAGGCTAGATGATTTCATACAGCCATTATAAGCAGTGCAGCATCATGTTGACTGCATTGTTGGTTGATGTGTGTGTTGTTTGACTGCAGGCTCCATGAACGCAGTCATCCTGTGTGGCCTCAGCTGTGGAAGGACAGAGCCGAGTACACCAACCCTCTGTACAAGGACGAGTTGAGCCAGAGTCAGGGCGTCCTGAGACCCAACACCACCCCGTACTGCTTCAAGTGAGCTGCTGCAGCCAACTGACACCACATAATTGTATTCTGCCACAGAAAGCTAAATGTATTCTTGGTTCAGTAGTGTATGATAAATATGTAGTGGTACATATTCAAATTTGAGTTATACAATACATTTTATACATGTATATTTTTTTGGTCAAACATTAGGCCAGAAAACATTAAACGGCTTAAAAATTCTTACATTTATTTTTCTGATCCTTGTGTCCAGAATGTGGAAGGGTCTTTATAACCACGTGGAGAAATCAACGCCTCCTCGCCAGTCACCTGCCGACTTCCTGTCTGCTGTGAGGGAGGAGTCCCATCAGCTGGAGGAGGAGCTAACCAATCACCAGGAGGTACCGCCAGGAGGAACCGCCCACCACCACCCCCTGGGCTCCAGACAAGGCATACAAAACACAAAGACACCCCCTGCTACGACACGACCATCACCCCTATTCAACATCCGTAGCTCCAAAATGAATCTGAGAATCTGTTTAAATAAGATAATTTGAGAGATTGAGATTAAATACAATTTCTGAGCAGAAGGTCCAACTAAAATGTAGTTCTTCGCCTTTTGCCCAAATGGAAAATGAACAGCATTTATATAGTGCTTTTCTAGAAAACCCCTGAAAGCGCTTTACATTAATTAATTCACCCATTCACACACTGATGGCAGAGGCTACCATACAAGGTGCCACATGCACAATCAAACAATTTAAGGGGCTCAGTATCTTGCTCATGGACACTTTTACATTTAGACTACAGGGGCCAGGAATCAAACCACTGATTAGTGGACGACCGCTCTATCTCCTAAGCCACAGCTGCCCATATTAAACTCATAATGTCTCATTTGTGCTCTCATCCAAACAAAAGTTTAAACTGAGTTAGCACCCTAAACACCAGTCAGGCACTTCATTTTCTTTTTATCAAAAAAGTCAGTAAAGTAATTGTTAAATCTGTTAGAGGACTAATTGAAAGTGTGTACATATTTGGTTTCTCATTAGAGAATGTTAAGCCAAAGTCTGACATCCTCAGTCAAGTTTGAAGGAGACTTAGACTTGGATATTAGCAAATAAATGACAGATAATCCAAGTGAGAATGAGTTCTGTCTCTAATCACTTAAATTCAGCCATCCCCATGTCCCACCGCCTAACCCTCTGTCTCTCTATACAGTATATATATATGTATACAGTAGCTATATACAGTATATATATATATACACAGTGAGAGAGGAGTTTGTCAACATTGCTGATAAATGAAACGCCTGCTTGTCTTGTTGTTCTCTTGTCGCTGCAGAGGATAGCAGCCCTGACAGGGAAGCCAACCACATGGGAGAAAATCAAGGTTCCGAGGAGGAGGACTAGCCACTTGTGTCCCCTTACACAGACCCAATCAGCAGCTCCGCACAGAACAACGGCCACGCCCTCTCCTCTGAACCAGCCAACCAGAAAACTCAGACCAAGGACCCCGATCTCGCCCTGCTTCTAGGGCCGCACACCCAGCTTAAGAGTACCAACCCTGATGACCTCTCCGCTTGCAGCGACCTGGAGTCGGGCGTGGCCAACCTCAGCAGCAGATCGTCCAGCGGACTCGGATGAGGCTGTCTTTACTACTGCCTGACTGGAAAAAGGTAACCCTGCCGCCTGGCTGAAAGGTGAAAGAAGAAATGACGATAAATATTTCCCTCCAACACCCAGAGGGGCAGAATGTGACGAGATGGTTACGGGACTGAAAGGCGAATGGATTTTATCTCTTGTTTTCGAGCTGTAGTTTTTCTCATTCCTTCTCAGTCTAAAGGGAGTCACAGTGAATTACTGGAGGGAGAAACCTCACTGGCTGTTGTTCAGTTCCCCTTTTTGACAAAGGCACTGAAAGATCTTTCTTTTTACTTTTTTTAAAATTGTGTTGTTTTGTTGCAAATAGCCCAAAATATTATTTTTTTTTTATATGTGTATGTGTTTTTTAGGTGGCTCAATTTGTTTAAGGAATGCACTATTACTACTTTTAGATGGATAAATTTTCTATGAAACCAGCCTGAAATATAGTAGGACACATAGGCTTGAGGAGGGGAGTGAAACAGTCCGATGAAACACTTAAACATTTTAGTAGAACAAATTTCCTGGACTAACCTTAACTATGTCCATATTTATCATCAACAAACACGTCACCTCTTCAAGAAAATCAAAAAATAATTTACAACACTATGGAAGATTTACTGAATGATTTATTTACACCCAGTCTTCACTCCTCCTCCTCAGTGTAAACTAATGTGTTATTATAGTCATAAAGTCATACAATTATTTTCTCCCATCTCTCCTTGAGTTTCTTGAGCTATAACTTACTTATTCCACAGTTTGGACCAAGTTAGGTGTGAGGGGCCACTGGTAAAGTTCTACAACTCAGTAATGACAACAATTAGAAGCTGAGTCACATGATTACATTTTCTCTGGAAAATGATCTTATTTGTTTATGTAGAGGAAAGCAGATGCATGTTTTCAGTGAGTTTGGGGGTTTTCAGATGTGGACCCAGGATCAGCCATCCATCCTCTGGGTTGAAGCTTTAGTGCTGAATGGAAGAACAGAAATCAAGCTGGAGAGTTGCTGCTCGCGGGAAATGCAAAATTGTTCTTTTGTGTAGTCTAAACACTGGGAGGCCAACGACAACTACAACCACTCAGTTTCTTCCCTGACATGAAACCTTTGGTTGTACTCTAGTCTTAAATAATTTCTTCCCTTTGTAACTTTACCTTCTCCAAAACCATATCGCTCCAAAAAACAAATCTGCCACTAGAGATCAGTATTTATGCACATTCAAATATAAGCCGCTTTAAAAAAAAAAAAAAAAAGTGAATCTTTTCTTACAATACAACTTTCTTTTCCCAGCCATGATGGAGGTAAATAAAAAGATGACTACAATATGTCCTAGATCTACAGTCTGAAATGATATTTCTAGAATCAGTTTGAACTATTTGTCATTAACAAGGAATTGGAATCAACAAGAACAAAATGTGAACAAAAATATGAATGTTTATTTAAAGCCATTTATTTACTAGTTGGTGTGCACCGTCATCATTCTATCCGCAGTGATGTTATAATATACATCCTCAGCCCAACTAAATCCTTCAGTTGAAAATCATCATGCAATCCAGTGAAATCATATGACAGATTTTTCAAACATCATCATATACAGTAGACTGTTTGAATGATGCGTGCTTCAGGACACAAACTGTAAACTCTGAAGTTGTGAAATGCCCTGTAACTTTTTACATTCCCATTTAGGTAAAGTACCAACAGCAAAAAGAGATTTAAACACAACTTTTCATGTTCTCTACACTGCCTGTGTGATTCCATATGTTAACAACCATATACAGTGTTTGGATTGGTTAGTTCATTGTAAAGTTGGCTGAAAACCCACTGAACATGACTGGCTCCATGTGTTCCCTCAATGTGGGTAGACAGACCACCGGTTTTAAGAAAACTGTGTTTCCACATGACATTCATACAGCCAAATGAAAAAAATAAGAAAAGTTTTTGCCCTCCTTTATTGTTCAAATCTTTTTTTAGATTTCCTTTTTAAAGCTTGGCTTATACAGCTGCACTCAGTTGGGGGGAAAAAACAGAAGTAGAATAGGTTCCGACAGGTGTACCAACATGCAGATATGATAAGATCAAAGTGTGTGAGGATAAATGTCACCATGCTGCTGTGGATGAGAGAACACTGACTCAATCTAGTGAGCTATAGGATCCCCTCTCCTTTTCAACTGGAACATTTCACTGTTCCCTGTGGTGTGTGTGTGTTCTGTATCAATTGATGTAAATGATTTATCAATATATGACCTGTTAAAGGGAAAGAAATGCAACACACTGGCTCAGACGTATTATTCAAAATTACATGAAGGGCAGCTTCAAATAACAAAACCCGACAAGGCTTTTGAATTGTCAGAACAATGGAATCACTTTCAGTTTTATTGGTTCATCATAGTGTCACAAAATGAGAAGGAACCGACTGGCGAATAGTCAGTGGGAAAAAGTTGATCCGTTTCCTGCATACATGGATTTGACAAATATGAAATATCATGTCTTATTTGTCATATATCTAAATGTGTTCATGGCTAAGGGCTAAGGGCTTTCATTTCTCAAGGTTTGGCTTGCAGTTGGATGATTAAAATATGCTGGTCTTCAGTATCAATGTAACAATTCAGCAACTGAAAAAAACTCCATCTCATTAAAAAATTAAGCAATACATTTTAACCCATTACATCATATTTGAAGTCGTGACAGTTCTCATATAATATCCAACCAAAAATACCCAGAAATCCCTTTCTCTCATTAGTCAGTGAGTCTTCCCTCTCCTTCCTGACATTACCAAAGACACCAAGACTGGCTCTTTCTGAATTCAATCGATCATTTTTGTGGTCACGCCTCAAGATAGGGTCTTGACAGATAAATAAGACCTTGAATAGAAGCCTGTTTTGGCAGAGAGTGACAGTTGCTGCTTCTCTCTCATGAGAAGAAAAGCTGCTGACAAATTTGTTGCGTTTCCTCTGGATAGGAGACCTCATGGCCGATGGTCCGAGGATCGCTGAAGATCTCATAGTCGTTTCCTCCCTAACATCCACACACACACAAACACACGTTAGCTTACCTACACTGTGATTTATCTGAATAGCAAACTAGTTGAGCTCTACAAGGAACTACAAAGAAACCCCGGTGCCATTTATTTCAGAATTTAGCACAAACTGCTCTTTTGGGAATCAGACAATACAGACCTGACTTTTTATACCTGTTAAATTAACTATTGGTTAGTTATAAACTATTTTCGTTTTCTTCTTCCATCAACTGCTATTGTCATTTTAATTATTATTATTATTATTCCAGGCAGAGAAACTGAAACTCGACATGCTCATTAGTGAAACTTTTCAAATTTTATGCTAATCATCTACTTTTTGTTTGAGTGAATCCAAAAAACAAAACAATGTCATACACAAGTGTCTGAAGGCAGGCAGAAATCTTGCATATTCTGTGTGTTTAAACACCATCAGATTGCATATGCGCAGCAAACTGCTCTGGATAAACTGGCTTAATGAGAAAATGTTTTTGAATGGGGATGATAGTGTGTTGCCAGGTCTTTACGACTCATCACCGGGTGTAACAACCTTCAGGAGAGCACAGCATGCAGACCATCATTTATCTCCATTGTCCCCATTCTAAGCACTGACTTGCAAGATGACGTGTTTACATTCGTGTTTTTAGAATAGAATAGTGTTTTTAACCACAATGATGAAATCTGCAGTATTGAATGAGTAAAACTATAATTTTCCTAAAAATCTCCATCCATACTGAAATCCCGAAACAATGAGAAAACAGCTTAATCTCAACACAAAAAGGCAACTACAGCTTATTCTAAATCACATCCTTTCCTCTCCGCCTTGGCCTCTGTTCATACTAGATCATACACAAAACACAAAACCAGTCTACAGAGGGGCTATTTGTAAATGCCAGCTAAGCAAGTGTGAATGGTCAAAACTGAGAGAAAGGGATGAGTTTCTAAAATGAGACGGGTTAGTAATGTTAGAGGAACATGGATGATTCACTCAGCAAGGACGCTGTATACTGGTCTGTGTTGTCAAAAACAACCATTCCTGTGTGTCTGGGCTTACCAGAAAGTTCTATTGATAGAACAATGTGCGTCCTACAGCCATCAGCCATTCTTGTGCGTTCAGCAGTAATTAGCATACTCACCGGTTTGGTCTTGTCTCCAAAGAAGTGAATGGTTGAGTAGTTGTCCTCAACAAAACCCAGACAGAATCTCTTATCCCAACCATCAGGAAACACATCAAAGCTGATCTGGCCCCCTGCAGATAAACAAAGGCCGAGAGGCAGGGAGAGATGATGTGGACAGTTTACATGACACTGACAAAGAAACGGAGAGATGATGTGGACAGTTTACATGACACTGACAAAGAAACAGAGATGATGTGGACAGTTTACAATCACACTGACAAAGAAACGGAGAGATGATGTGGACAGTTTACAATCACACTGACAAAGAAACAGAGAGATGATGTGGACAGTTTACATGACACTGACAAAGAAACGGAGAGATGATGTGGACAGTTTACATGACACTGACAAAGAAACGGAGAGATGATGTGGACAGTTTACATCACACTGACAAAGAAAGGGCCACAGCTGAACTGGTGTCTCATACTGCCCGAGGTCGGCACCTGGGGCACAGTTGTGAAGCTGCTACGGTGCTGTGTTCCTGCAGACTGAACACAGGTTCACTATAAATACAGAATGCAGTTGACTTACCGATTGAAAATGACAATCCTTTTCCTTTGAACTCTTCCTTTAATATGGACACAAATTTCTCTCGGATTTTCTCTTTCTGAAACAGGCAAAAAAAGACTAGATCTCACAGGCCTGCATATTTTTTGTCCATCCAACTCTGAAACAATTTATGCATTGCCTCTTCAGTTAAAGCCAATTTTGGAAATTGACATTTAGCTGTTAATGAAGTACACAAATAGAAAAAACAAACATCTACATTTGTATTTTGAGGGTGTACACCTGGTGGCAGTGTAACGATCAAAGGTAAATAGCAAAAACACAATATCTGATAAGTTAGCACATTAAATGACGTTTTGTCAAAACAAACATCAAACAGTTGCCTAATTGCAGATCAATCGGACACAAAGGAACAATGTTTCTTTGGAGTCAACTTTGTGGCAACCTGACCCGCTCTACAGCCACCCATTAATTTCCTATCGGCTTGAGCCTGCTCATGTGTGTACTACCTGATCTAGCTCGTAGAACTCAATCCTCTCTTCTTGTGTACAGCTGCGTCCAATGGGGGAGATGTTCAACATGCCGTTACGAAATTCAATGAATGTCCCCCTGTGAAACATAAAACATAAATATTTAGTCTCCCTAATGCCAAATCAGATCGTTACTATCAATTACTATTTACATTTTCATGGCTTCCCAGCACCCTTCAATTACCAGTGCATCCAAACAGGACCCAAAAACAAATTAATAATGACATCATGACTCTGATATGACGGTACCTCTTCTTAGGCAGTTTGATCTTGGCCATGTAGTTGAGACAGAAGTTAATGAAATCTTGGAGTAGCTCTTCTCCCATATGGGCCTGGATGGACTGACAACAGCAAGCAAACAAAGTAACACTGGGGCCTGTTATACAAGGTAACTCCATCATATTCAGGCTTTTGTTTCACAAAATCAAGATTGGGATGGCAAATCATTTGAATCTGTCATACAAAATCTTTGACAATACAGGCTTACAACCATTCACCAAAAAGAAGATGTGCTTTGGTCACATTACATCAATCTTACCTGGATAGAGAGTAACTGTCCATCCTTATAGGCCACAAGACCGTTCTCAGCAAACACGTAGTCCACTTTCTGGATCACTGCACACATAAACATACAGGAAAACGGAGAGTCAAACTAACTACATATTTGATAATATATCAAATATGTAGTTAGTTTGATATATATATCTAACTACAATAGAAGAACCTATGTGCGTTTCACCATCATTTCCCAGCTGCTCTTTGATCTTACAAAGGTCCGACCCTCCTACCACTCCGACTCCAACTCGAGTCCTGAGCTTCTCGAGGAACTCTGCCATGTTTGGAGTCACACGCTGAAAAACACACAACACTTATATACTGTATAGAAGTCATCAGTCACAATCACAACAGTCTCCAGCTTTTGCACAACATTGAGTACCAGACTATTTTTCTAAATTAAAAATCTGCCTGTATTTCAGTAGGGAAGGTTTTCAACTGGGTTATGGACTTTCTAACAGCGAGAACTATTCAGGTTGAAATACGATCAGGACTAGCAAGTGAACTGTGAGAATGGAAAACATCAGGGGAGTCCTACCAAAGATGACACATGACCAGCTCCACCCAATGGTTTGACAGTAAATACTTCTGCACTTACTTCTGCACTCTTAGCAGATTTAATTTTTTGTTCCCTCCTCTCATAGTCAGTTTATTTTTTTTTTTGGTTTTTTATTTTTTTAATATGGGAATTTTATTAGATGCCTGGAATAGGTTCTGTGGTTTACACAAGCTTAGGAGATTTCAAAGTTTTGTTCTACGGTATAAAAGACATCAGTAAACACCCCATTTGTGAATTTTGAAGATTTTACATGTTTTAAAAAGACGAATGCTAACAAGTGGCCAAATGGGACTACAAAATGCAATAACGCAGACTAAGTTCATCATGTATACATACTAGCTGGGCAAGTTAATTAATTAATACGATAGTAATGCATTAACGCCGACAATTATTTTATCGTGCGTTAACGCAGTTTTTTTATTATTATTAAGCGGACATTTTTAACACAAGAACCTGGCAGCGAGCGTGAACAGCTGTGTTTGTGTGGAGTCTCTTCCTGTTTCCTTCACCTACATTCCCCTGGGTCCTAAGTCCCTCCATGTACAGCTTCTTATCACCCTCTATGTACCAACGTACATTTATAACAAATACCATACGGTAATCAGCATTGCATATATGTCTGACCAAAATACCAAAAAAAGCAAAAAAGAAATTATTCATTTAAATTATTTTTTTAGAGTTTTTAAAGTTGTTTTGTTTGGAATATGTATAATAAGCCTACCATTTAGTTATCACTACTGACAATTTAGCAAACATAAAAAAAGAAGAAAGAAACATGACGTAGATAGGTTTGCAGTTTTCAAGGTGTATATTTCAAATTGCATCTATAACACACATGAAAATAAAGTTCTGAACACCGGCTGAATATCCATTATCAGAATCATAACTGTATTTTAACTGCCACTGTGTAAAGGGAATACTGCTGTTAAAAAGGACCTTATTTGTTTAAAGTGTTTGCAAACCAAATGTTATTGCACTTTTGTTCATATAGCAGTACTTTTAAAATAAAAGTGCGCAATACACTACTTTTGAATT
>NW_022281714.1:0-9898 GCF_004355925.1 Anarrhichthys ocellatus | reverse complement strand
TTTTATGTTGTTAAGTGAAATGCTTTCTTTCCCCCTTCAGCATTATGTTTTTTTGACATAATAATAATGATAAAAAGATTGAATATACACAACAGATAAAATATATACAACCAAGTAAAGAATCGGATTGGCCGGAGGGAAGTACATCCTCTGTAGCTTCTCCATTCTGGCCCCATGACTGCAGTAGCGCTTCCGTGACGCTGATCTAAAAATTCGAAGAGGCTCAAATCGTGATTCTACCTGATTTCTCTCCCCTCGCTTCTGAGGGTAAATGAAAGAAGTAGGAGAATTTGACATGCTTACTCTGGAGCTGCAGATTGACTCTTGCACTGTACATTAGGATGCCCTAGAGTACTATTTAGATGAATTATAAATAGGATAAATTACTAAAAATGCTGAATGCATAGGTTATAAAAAAAGAACAATTTCCACAATCCAGTTGATCCTATCCAGCAGCTGGCACTATGATCAACACTTACACACCCTCGCACACAACTACAATGCACATTGCCTTGGGGAAGAATCCTCTGTCACTAATACAGTTCATGTCTTAAGAATCTTGACTTTTCTAGTTGGGGGTTTGACAAAACAGCTTCATTGTGTAGACAGAGAACCAAAATGTAAAAAAAAACACTTGCAATGTGTGAAAATGGAGCACTTATGTAAACCTATAGATTATGGTAAAAACAAGAGATATGGATTGACAGCACATTCTCATAACGACTCACTGAGGCTGGGATTGACCATGATACATTTCAGTATGCTTACTCGTATTGTTTGGCCACTTGGTGGCAGAAGAAACAAGCCTTAACAATTTAACATATAATTACCAAATTATTCATGGTGAATGGGTTAGCAAACATGTGCCTGCTGCTGCTGGAAATCAGGCTGGTGAGACGCAGCTGTGAAATCTGATCAGTGACGTAAAAGAAGCTAAAAGAGCTCAAAAGAGGGTTACAGCAGAGTTGGTCATTTTCTGTGGGTTTATCACTACAAGTGACACCGTTTATCAACATGCTGCAGCTTTAAATTATCCATTAATCAGTAGTAATAATGATTTCTGCTTACACTTTTAAACATCAACTTAAAGCCATTTCACTTCACTTCATCACTCTGAGTCCTCAACCAGAACAGTGTCTTCACAGAGATAAGGGTCAGTGGAGTGCAGCCTCCTTCTACAGCCTTGTGTCAGAAATGAAATGATAAATCATTTTTATTAATTATTATTATGCATATATCATTTCATACTCATTAACCCACACACATACTCTTACATCAATGTCAGTGGAGCTTCCATGCACTGGCCTAAACATTAGGAACAACTGGGGTTCAGTGTCTTGTTTACGAATACTTTGATACAAGGACAGAGGATGGCAAGATCGAATCACCAACCCTGCGTGAAGACTCATGAAATTATTAATTATTGAGTTTTTACATAAACAAAGGGTTTTTTTCACCTTCTCAAGTCGATTTTTGATTATTTTTTAAATCCTAATTCTATCCACCAGATAGCTTTTTTTATAATATACTTTGAAATATTCATATTTGGCCAGTGCAGTGGAAGTTGTCTGACAGATTGTTAGCAATAGCAGCATTTTGCATGTGAACTAAGCTAACGTTATAATTGTTTAACATGAATTTATTTGCACAACTGTATCTACTTGAGGCGAGCCTACGTCTACATGTCAACTTGGCCTTTGATTTTGTATGTTGCTTATGTTTGCTCACTGTAATCTATTCTGGCTGTTAATGTTTAGTGTTATTGTTAATGCCCATAGCCATTACACATAGCAAGTCAACACATAGCCTACACATATTATACAATTATCAAATGAAATGCCAATTGCTAATTGTATGCCTTTCTAATTAAGATGAGATACACCTTTATTAAACGCCAGATGGAAATTCAAAGTTATAGCAGCAACAGCAATTACAATAAAACACAGGAGAGGTACAGGTATACAGAACCAAACCAAGATAATAAGAATAAAAATAGACAAGGTAAAACACTAAGCAGCTGGACCTCAATATCTGCACTGGATCTATAAGTGAGTGAGTGAGCATATGTACAGACTGTCAATGAATATAAATATGTAAAGTCCATCAAGAAATAGTCTGTCTCACAATAGATAAACAAATATAAGAATATGAATTAATATAAATATATAAATAAATGGCCATGCCTCTTATGTCTGTGCTTAATTTCTTTTAGGTAAGGAGACACATTACATTGTTACTGGATTGCGCAAGTCCCAAAAGAGAGAAACATATAAGGGTGCACATCACATGGTCGACAACCACATGAAAGACTTCAGTGAAGTACAGAGGTATCTTTAGTGATACGTAATATATATAGTGGCTTTTTCTTTGCATGCCTTTGGTAGTATTGTGAAATTGGGGTGTAATTAGGAGTGACGTAGAGACGCCGTATATGGCTCTGGTAGCGATAGCGACATGTCAATCACAGTAGCCCTGCCCTAAAGCATACCCTGCTTTATGGTCTATTTGACACTAAATGGACCATAATTTACTAAATGAACATCATGCTGTTTTGAAGAAGACTTGAAACTAGAGATTGATACCATAAACTCATGTTTACAATGTTTACTGAGGTAATAAATCAAGAGGGAAGTAGTCATTTTCTCATAGACTTCTATACAACCAGAGGAGTCGCCCCCTGATGGCCAGTAGAGAAAGGTTTCAGGCACTTCCGCATTGGCTTCACTTTTCAGAACCAGAGGTTGCCGCCTTGTACCAAGCCAAAAAATGTAATTGAAGAGGAAAGCAATGACCAGCAGAGTGATGAAGGAAGGACTATAGTGAGAACAGAAAGAAGACCCCATCAGAGCTGAAGTTGACCAGAAAAAGAACTGAGCCCTCTTTCAAAATAGTCAAAAATACTAAACCACTACTAGAAAGTGATGGTTTAGGTCCGCTTCACGGACATTGCACATGCCCTGCAGTCTAGCAATCATAGTATGTAGACTAATTTGTATAAATGGCAGTTTTACATGTGGAAGGGCAGAGCAGTTTTATGTTTTTCCATCAGAAAGGAGATTTTGGCGGAAGAGTTTCAAGCTATGCACTCAGTGGCCAGGTTGGATCCATCTAGCTCAGTCATTCTCAAACTTTTTTTTGTCATTCCTCCTTTGAAGGAAGAACAGTTTTCACAGTTTTCATTTATTGACTTGTTGTGTTTTGAAAATGTGATTATCTTCAAACAACTAAATTCACATATGTATATTTATGTGCATAAATTCACACTGTTGAATCCTAGCTAGATGTCAGTAAAAATCTACATTCACGCAATTGATGGTCCTTTTTTGTAAACTTGTCAAAGTCATCCTGTAGATACAAACCCACAGACACATAGATATCAATTTTGCCTTGGAACTTCGTGAAGACTTCCCATGCATTGGGCGGCTCCAGCTGATGATGTCCCTACTTCTGGTATGCCTTGGCAACCGGGAGGAGTTATCCGTTTTTATTTGAAATACCTCCGGGCGCTAGCGTGGAGCATCACAGCAGACACCAGCCGCCGCTGTCCCAAACAGACATTGGCCTCTGTGCTGTAGTGTCCATGGAAGGTGTCACCATCAGCAGAGCAAGGACTTTTACCATCAGTATTTCAGTTAGAAACGGTCCACAGGATGATACCGATAAATGCACAAATCAGGTTTGTCTATCATATGTTATAAAGAGCTGAAATAGAACTACTGGAATAAATATTGTATTCATAATGAAGTGTCCTGTAACTGAAATATGAATTTTGTTTGTACAATTTGTCTATTGTTTGGAATGTCCATTCCCCCTGCACTGCAGTCCCAACTGCTAACTGTTCTGTTGGCCCAGGCAAAATGTAACAAATACATTTAAATTGGATGATTCGGCAGCTCACAATTTATATCTAGTGCTAACATTAAGTGTCAGTAGCGCATCATCATACATGCAGAAGACGGGAGTTTACATCTCATTACAACAGTTTATAATTGCCCACTACCATTAAAAAGTGCCCTCCCTGTGATGTTTTCACAAACATAGGCAGTCTGTCACCAAGCTGCTTATATCTACCCTTGAGGTCCAACAAATTTGGTGAGTGCATTTCCTTATACTATGTAATATATATATAATTATATAGCGTTACATGCAGATTATGAGGCAGTATCAGTATTATAATGCATTATAGAAATGGGCGTCATAGAAGGTGCTACCTACTCTTTTTCGTCTTCTTCTCTGCCTTTGTTGGTGTATCATTAAGTTAATTATATTTTGTATTAAAAATGTTAATCTGCAGAGTAACTAAATCTGTCAGATAAATCTAGTGGAGTGATCTACTTAGTTACATTCCACTATTGTAAAATTAAATACATTTATAACTCCAACTTCTCCAACTCAAGGCAATAAAGTTGTGAAGGTTGCAGTTTCTACTCAGTACTATTAATTACTATCAACTATTAATATTTTTAATATTTTGTCAATGATTAAGACATCGGTGCCTTAAAAAGCATCAATAGAGCTGGTTTATCAAATTTGTTTCCCAAAGGAGTATCCCCCTGGACCCCCCCCCCCCCCCCCTTAGATTAGCTAACTCAGAAACAGTGTAACAGCACATGGTGATGTGTCTACAGCAGATATGTCATTGTGCTGAGCCACTGGCAGACAGATAGTATTAGTGGGTTGTTTTTCCCTGCGGCGGAGGGATGGAGGGGGCATCAATTAGCCTCCAGCAGGCTCTGACCTTGAAATGGAGCACAGACAGAAAACAGGAAGTCTCCCTGTACCACAGCTTGCAGTTCCAGTTTGTGTCCCTCATTTATTGATTTTCACTTTTTCATACAACTGAAAATGTGCACTGAAACATTTTCGGGATCTTAGATATTGTAAGCTGCCTACCAGCTAAAACAAATTAAAAAAAATAAAACCTTAACAACATCCATTTATTGTAGTGAGACATATCATGTGGTTTAATTTAATGGATCATAAAATACTTTGAGAGGAAGGAGTGAATGTTAGAAATGATACATTTAACCACTGTAGAAGTAAAGTAGGTTTGAATAGAACTATCATTTCCTGCACGCCTATCTGTGTAGCAATATTTCAGAGGCTTAGTCATGGGCTACACTCTGCAAGTCACAACATGTCTGCTTTCAGGCAAAGTCTTGACACTTCCTAGCACAGTTGATAGAACGCACCATTTACAAACTCAGTGATTAAACAGACACACAAAGAAACATTTGAATCCTTTTTCATAAAAACACTTTGCTTGTCTCGGCAAAGATGAAAATCACAGTCCAAGGTTATGCAGGACTCCAGCTTGTATCCCTGTGCCCATAAATATATCCCATATCATGAAATTAGAGACTAGTTCTGAAACAAAGGGACATCCTGTCTAAAAGAGCTTTCACAGAACTGAGTGTTGGGTACTTACAGATTGTTGGGATGATGATGTCGTTTAATGCCTGTGTTGTCTGGGGATGGGGAGTGACGATGGGACGTTCAGCGTTGTATTTCAATGTAACAGGGGGATCAGACTGAGTCACTCGTGGAGGCTGAGGCATGTATGGCCCTTGAGTAGATTTCTCTTCCACTAAATCGTCAGGACGTCCTGGGGTAATGGCGGTGGTCAAGGAGACAAAAGACGGACTTGAGTGAGGAATGGACATAGTTAGTCCCAGTGTGGGGGTAACTGATATGATGATTGGGTCCTGTCCAATGCGTTTCGGATCTAAATGTGTGGGTGGTTCATACTGAAAGATCTTATCCACGAAGACCCATTTGAGGCCAGCTGTGCAGAGGGCTAAACTAAGCAGACAGGCCAGGATGGGAAGAATGCAGATTTTCTCAGAGTGCAGGCAATTGTTAATCTGTTCCATCTCTATACACACACAGCAGGTCCCTGGCAAAGCCACTATTCCCAAAGCCCCCCAAATGCTCCCCATCACCACCACCACCTCCCTCTGCGCCCTCCTCCCCACTCTCCCGGCCAGCTGCTTCTGTCTCTACTGGTTTCTCCTCTGGGACTTGTCCAGTATCAACAGTAGACCTTGTAGGGGTGACTGATCCAGGAGGGGGAGCTGGCCCAGCAGAGAAGTCCTCCATTCCCTCAGTCATCCTTTCCAACTGCTGGATGAAGGATCTCTGAGCACCTCAACTATTAACTCAGAGCATCACACAGTGGCTGTCTGCCACCAGTCTCCTCGAGTATGTTTTCCATCATCAGGCAGCAGAGTCAAAGCTGGGATGTCAGAGGAAGGTACAAATGCTCTTCAGAGTGAGTTGAACCGTTTTAGCAGTCTGGGAGGGATGTAGACAGCCTTCTGCGCAAGAGGGAAAGGAGCTCCTTACTCATGCTCCCTCACAGGAAACGCAATCAGTCTAAAAATAGAACTGTCAAATTGGCTGCAGACAAAAACAAAAAAGATTGCCAGAGAATTTGATTCCTTAAATGTTGGCATGGTCTACGAGAGAGCAGTGGGGGAACAGCAGCACTCACTCACCTGAGCACTTGGGCAGAAGAGGCGGTGTTGACGCGATGGGCCAGCTGCAGTAGCTGTAGTGCAGAGGACAGGACGGCCAGGCACTGCAGTGGCAGGAGGGACATGCTGTGTTGTCTGCGGAGCTCCAAGTAGCTGAAAGGCTGAATCATCGGGGAGCGGCAGGTGCCCTTCCTCTCAGCACAGCCACAGAAACAGATGAGTAAGGGGAAAGAGAGAGAATGAGAATCATAGAGAGGGGGAGGGCTGCAGTAGCAGAGAAGGGCAGAGAAGACGGGATACTCCCCTTTTTCTTCTCTCACCCCTCCTCTCTCAGTCTTTCTTTTCCAAGTGGTGAGCAGGGCAGCCTTTGGCCTCCTCCCTCTCTGCCTCTCTTCCTGTCTGGTGGCGGTGCTCCGTGCTCTCTTTGCAGGCTGCTCCCAATCCCAGCACAAAGCATCCAGCTAAGCAAGTTCCTACTTGATCCAATTAGAGCGCATGTCAGCAAATCCCAGAGAGGCAAACTGTTGTAGCCACCCCCTCCAGCACCACTCCCCATTGATTATGCTGATACTAAAGGGTGTGTTTTTTGTCAAGGGGAAGGAGCCGGTGAAACAGACATATGATCCACCCCAAGAGCATGCAGCCATTGTGTTCTACTCTTCTCAAGTATCTGCATTCATTAGTGTAATAACACAGATGAAAATGATGATGAAAAAGGATATATATAGTGTGTGTGTATATCCCTTTTCTTCATCATAATATATATATATATATATATATATATATATATATATATACACACACATGTAATTCAATAGATCTGCTTCAGTTTTACACTGGTATTGTTCATGCTGGTTCACTTTCACATTGTCATTACTTACTGGGACTGAGCCAACATTATTAGTAACACCTGTGCTTGACCTACTGTGCCAAGTCAAAATGTCTGTTACGAACCCGGCCTAAAGTAAACAAGATGGTTGCAACTGAGCATATGGGCACAGATAAAGGTATGTGTTATATGTGCCATGGTTTTGTTATAGCTCCCAATAGTCGATTATCACTGCTGGGAGGACATTTTGGGAGTACAAAATCAATACCAGAGAGGGTGCCTTATTGGTAAATTATTTTAAATATATTCTGAATACCAAGAAATTACTAAAAAGAACTAGAATACAGATCAGGCCCAGTCATTTCAGCTGATGAAACATAACCACCATCCAAATATAAACACAAAATATGCCAGATCACTCAGTCATACTTCAACATTTATTTTGGTGTGCAATTTGTCAGATATACTTAGTAAACTGGGGATATTGATCACAAAACTAACACTTCCTTTAACAGCGTGCAAGTGTGACAGAAAGCCCCCAGACCGCCAATAAACTATTAACTGCCCAACCCCCCACCACGTGGGCTAATAGGCTAGCAGGACAATCCAAAGTGTTCTTGAGGAGTTGGGGCTTAAACAAGATGAAGACAGTCACAAAGGTCAGGTCACCGCCACACTGAACAGTGACACTGCTGTGACCCTTTCCCATCCGGCCACACTGAACAGTGACACTGCTGTGACCCTTTCCCATCCGCGGACAGAATTAATACCAGTAATGGTATCTGAGGGAGAGGACTTCCTGTCAGGCCCTGAATTAGGGACCTGCATTGATTATCTTCTCAGCATTTTCATCCTGTATGGGGGCTTAAACAGTGACAGAAGAAATAGATAAATAAATGAGCATGAGAGATTTAAAGAATATAGATAGATGAACTCACAAAATAAATATTCAAAAAATAAAATGTTTTTTAATTAGTATATTTCCAAATTTGACACAAGTCAGCTTAGACGGAAGCAGCCCGCTACGTTCTTTGTAATAGTAAACATCAAAAGTCTGACCAACCCTCAACGGTGATTTGAGTTGGGAATTTTCCATTCTACTCCTGTACTATTTCTATGATGCCACCATTGTTCACTGAAACCCAGACTGTTCAGTCAATGAGAGCCAGGAGAGACCATGATGAGTTTGTGTGACACCATCCCTCATTATCATAGAGATAAATATGTAGCAATAAACAAACATGAAAATGAATGTAGAATGAAACAAAAATAGAAATAAGTTTGTGGAATCAAATGAATAAATACAGAAATATTTGATATCGTTTATTTTTGTTTAAATAACATTGATCTACTTTTGCAAAAAGTAATCATGCTCATTTATCGATATCCGTTTTGGGAACATGTATTTAAGCACTGCTTTGTTTAAGATAAACCACTTACAACATTACATTACAGTCATTTATCAGACGCTTTTATCCAAAGGGACTTACAATTCAGAGTATCACATTTCTACACCGTAGGCACAGCTACAGGAGCAATTTTGGGGTTAAGTCTCTTGCTCAAGGACACATCGACATGCAACTAGCGGAGCTGGAGCCAGGGTTCGAACCGCCAACCCTCTGATTGAAAGACGGCCCTGCTATCCACTTAACCACAATCACCCCAATACTACAAGAGCAAACAAAGCACATGCAATTATGGTTTATACATGCTCAAGCAGCTATACATGGTACTCAATAGAGTGAAAAGGATGTATTCAAATAACAAATGCTAAATTTCCTCTTTCAAACTTTATAAATTGAAGAGAGGCATGTTAGATGCAGTCTCAACCATTTCCTCTAATGCATTTGTTTTAGTAGTCAAAATCTTGGATGAAGAACATTAACACAGTTTCTACAACAGATGTGTAAAACTAGACCATGGCTTTCCTTGAAACACCCACTGAAAATGGTAAATGGACTGTACTTTTTTAGTCTTCCGACCACTCAAAGCACTTTGTTTGGAGCATACACCAAAAAAAAAAAGTGATGAGATTGTTAATGTACCTTTCCCATTTAAACTTTGCAGGATTATAGTGCCAAGAAATTTGAACTCACATTTTAAACTGGTTTATTTATATAAGAGGTAGATTCTCCCTCAGCTCCAAGTATGATCATCTCTTTAGGTTTTCCAGTGTTAAAATGAAGGTTTTAAACTAAAATTTACATTTGTCATAAGTCAAGAGGAGCAGTCATGCGTGTATTACATTACTTCTATTTAGCTTACGCTTTTATCCAAAAGGAACTACAATAAGTTTATTCAGCCATGTGGTCACATCCCAAAAAGTGCAAGAATCTGTCACGGGGCATGATGAAGGACTCAAACGCAGACAGTCAGGTGCAGTAAGAAAGGGTTTTAATGAGTCACAAACTCCTCCGAGGCCGAGAGTCAGAGTCAGAGTCCACAACCGGGTGGGTGGAGGGGGTCTGGAGGAGGGACGGCCGGACTGCCAGACTGGGGGTCCGGAGAAGACTGGGGACAGGGCTCTAGAGGCTGGAGATCAGCCGGGGGACAGGGCTCTAGAGGCTGGAGATCAGCCGGGGGACAGGGCTCT
>NW_022281713.1:0-9899 GCF_004355925.1 Anarrhichthys ocellatus | reverse complement strand
TTTTATGTTGTTAAGTGAAATGCTTTCTTTCCCCCTTCAGCATTATGCTTTTTTGACATAATAATAATGATAAAAAGATTGAATATACACAACAGATAAAATATATACAACCAAGTAAAGAATCGGATTGGCCGGAGGGAAGTACATCCTCTGTAGCTTCTCCATTCTGGCCCCATGACTGCAGTAGCGCTTCCGTGACGCTGATCTAAAAATTCGAAGAGGCTCAAATCGTGATTCTACCTGATTTCTCTCCCCTCGCTTCTGAGGGTAAATGAAAGAAGTAGGAGAATTTGACATGCTTACTCTGGAGCTGCAGATTGACTCTTGCACTGTACATTAGGATGCCCTAGAGTACTATTTAGATGAATTATAAATAGGATAAATTACTAAAAATGCTGAATGCATAGGTTATAAAAAAAGAACAATTTCCACAATCCAGTTGATCCTATCCAGCAGCTGGCACTATGATCAACACTTACACACCCTCGCACACAACTACAATGCACATTGCCTTGGGGAAGAATCCTCTGTCACTAATACAGTTCATGTCTTAAGAATCTTGACTTTTCTAGTTGGGGGTTTGACAAAACAGCTTCATTGTGTAGACAGAGAACCAAAATGTAAAAAAAAACACTTGCAATGTGTGAAAATGGAGCACTTATGTAAACCTATAGATTATGGTAAAAACAAGAGATATGGATTGACAGCACATTCTCATAACGACTCACTGAGGCTGGGATTGACCATGATACATTTCAGTATGCTTACTCGTATTGTTTGGCCACTTGGTGGCAGAAGAAACAAGCCTTAACAATTTAACATATAATTACCAAATTATTCATGGTGAATGGGTTAGCAAACATGTGCCTGCTGCTGCTGGAAATCAGGCTGGTGAGACGCAGCTGTGAAATCTGATCAGTGACGTAAAAGAAGCTAAAAGAGCTCAAAAGAGGGTTACAGCAGAGTTGGTCATTTTCTGTGGGTTTATCACTACAAGTGACACCGTTTATCAACATGCTGCAGCTTTAAATTATCCATTAATCAGTAGTAATAATGATTTCTGCTTACACTTTTAAACATCAACTTAAAGCCATTTCACTTCACTTCATCA
Organism: Anarrhichthys ocellatus; assembly: GCF_004355925.1. Taxonomy (NCBI): domain Eukaryota; kingdom Metazoa; phylum Chordata; class Actinopteri; order Perciformes; family Anarhichadidae; genus Anarrhichthys; species Anarrhichthys ocellatus. The sequence continues at coordinate 8,788 of NW_022281713.1, read as the reverse complement.
CTCTGAGTCCTCAACCAGAACAGTGTCTTCACAGAGATAAGGGTCAGTGGAGTGCAGCCTCCTTCTACAGCCTTGTGTCAGAAATGAAATGATAAATCATTTTTATTAATTATTATTATGCATATATCATTTCATACTCATTAACCCACACACATACTCTTACATCAATGTCAGTGGAGCTTCCATGCACTGGCCTAAACATTAGGAACAACTGGGGTTCAGTGTCTTGTTTACGAATACTTTGATACAAGGACAGAGGATGGCAAGATCGAATCACCAACCCTGCGTGAAGACTCATGAAATTATTAATTATTGAGTTTTTACATAAACAAAGGGTTTTTTTCACCTTCTCAAGTCGATTTTTGATTATTTTTTAAATCCTAATTCTATCCACCAGATAGCTTTTTTTATAATATACTTTGAAATATTCATATTTGGCCAGTGCAGTGGAAGTTGTCTGACAGATTGTTAGCAATAGCAGCATTTTGCATGTGAACTAAGCTAACGTTATAATTGTTTAACATGAATTTATTTGCACAACTGTATCTACTTGAGGCGAGCCTACGTCTACATGTCAACTTGGCCTTTGATTTTGTATGTTGCTTATGTTTGCTCACTGTAATCTATTCTGGCTGTTAATGTTTAGTGTTATTGTTAATGCCCATAGCCATTACACATAGCAAGTCAACACATAGCCTACACATATTATACAATTATCAAATGAAATGCCAATTGCTAATTGTATGCCTTTCTAATTAAGATGAGATACACCTTTATTAAACGCCAGATGGAAATTCAAAGTTATAGCAGCAACAGCAATTACAATAAAACACAGGAGAGGTACAGGTATACAGAACCAAACCAAGATAATAAGAATAAAAATAGACAAGGTAAAACACTAAGCAGCTGGACCTCAATATCTGCACTGGATCTATAAGTGAGTGAGTGAGCATATGTACAGACTGTCAATGAATATAAATATGTAAAGTCCATCAAGAAATAGTCTGTCTCACAATAGATAAACAAATATAAGAATATGAATTAATATAAATATATAAATAAATGGCCATGCCTCTTATGTCTGTGCTTAATTTCTTTTAGGTAAGGAGACACATTACATTGTTACTGGATTGCGCAAGTCCCAAAAGAGAGAAACATATAAGGGTGCACATCACATGGTCGACAACCACATGAAAGACTTCAGTGAAGTACAGAGGTATCTTTAGTGATACGTAATATATATAGTGGCTTTTTCTTTGCATGCCTTTGGTAGTATTGTGAAATTGGGGTGTAATTAGGAGTGACGTAGAGACGCCGTATATGGCTCTGGTAGCGATAGCGACATGTCAATCACAGTAGCCCTGCCCTAAAGCATACCCTGCTTTATGGTCTATTTGACACTAAATGGACCATAATTTACTAAATGAACATCATGCTGTTTTGAAGAAGACTTGAAACTAGAGATTGATACCATAAACTCATGTTTACAATGTTTACTGAGGTAATAAATCAAGAGGGAAGTAGTCATTTTCTCATAGACTTCTATACAACCAGAGGAGTCGCCCCCTGATGGCCAGTAGAGAAAGGTTTCAGGCACTTCCGCATTGGCTTCACTTTTCAGAACCAGAGGTTGCCGCCTTGTACCAAGCCAAAAAATGTAATTGAAGAGGAAAGCAATGACCAGCAGAGTGATGAAGGAAGGACTATAGTGAGAACAGAAAGAAGACCCCATCAGAGCTGAAGTTGACCAGAAAAAGAACTGAGCCCTCTTTCAAAATAGTCAAAAATACTAAACCACTACTAGAAAGTGATGGTTTAGGTCCGCTTCACGGACATTGCACATGCCCTGCAGTCTAGCAATCATAGTATGTAGACTAATTTGTATAAATGGCAGTTTTACATGTGGAAGGGCAGAGCAGTTTTATGTTTTTCCATCAGAAAGGAGATTTTGGCGGAAGAGTTTCAAGCTATGCACTCAGTGGCCAGGTTGGATCCATCTAGCTCAGTCATTCTCAAACTTTTTTTCGTCATTCCTCCTTTGAAGGAAGAACAGTTTTCACAGTTTTCATTTATTGACTTGTTGTGTTTTGAAAATGTGATTATCTTCAAACAACTAAATTCACATATGTATATTTATGTGCATAAATTCACACTGTTGAATCCTAGCTAGATGTCAGTAAAAATCTACATTCACGCAATTGATGGTCCTTTTTTGTAAACTTGTCAAAGTCATCCTGTAGATACAAACCCACAGACACATAGATATCAATTTTGCCTTGGAACTTCGTGAAGACTTCCCATGCATTGGGCGGCTCCAGCTGATGATGTCCCTACTTCTGGTATGCCTTGGCAACCGGGAGGAGTTATCCGTTTTTATTTGAAATACCTCCGGGCGCTAGCGTGGAGCATCACAGCAGACACCAGCCGCCGCTGTCCCAAACAGACATTGGCCTCTGTGCTGTAGTGTCCATGGAAGGTGTCACCATCAGCAGAGCAAGGACTTTTACCATCAGTATTTCAGTTAGAAACGGTCCACAGGATGATACCGATAAATGCACAAATCAGGTTTGTCTATCATATGTTATAAAGAGCTGAAATAGAACTACTGGAATAAATATTGTATTCATAATGAAGTGTCCTGTAACTGAAATATGAATTTTGTTTGTACAATTTGTCTATTGTTTGGAATGTCCATTCCCCCTGCACTGCAGTCCCAACTGCTAACTGTTCTGTTGGCCCAGGCAAAATGTAACAAATACATTTAAATTGGATGATTCGGCAGCTCACAATTTATATCTAGTGCTAACATTAAGTGTCAGTAGCGCATCATCATACATGCAGAAGACGGGAGTTTACATCTCATTACAACAGTTTATAATTGCCCACTACCATTAAAAAGTGCCCTCCCTGTGATGTTTTCACAAACATAGGCAGTCTGTCACCAAGCTGCTTATATCTACCCTTGAGGTCCAACAAATTTGGTGAGTGCATTTCCTTATACTATGTAATATATATATAATTATATAGCGTTACATGCAGATTATGAGGCAGTATCAGTATTATAATGCATTATAGAAATGGGCGTCATAGAAGGTGCTACCTACTCTTTTTCGTCTTCTTCTCTGCCTTTGTTGGTGTATCATTAAGTTAATTATATTTTGTATTAAAAATGTTAATCTGCAGAGTAACTAAATCTGTCAGATAAATCTAGTGGAGTGATCTACTTAGTTACATTCCACTATTGTAAAATTAAATACATTTATAACTCCAACTTCTCCAACTCAAGGCAATAAAGTTGTGAAGGTTGCAGTTTCTACTCAGTACTATTAATTACTATCAACTATTAATATTTTTAATATTTTGTCAATGATTAAGACATCGGTGCCTTAAAAAGCATCAATAGAGCTGGTTTATCAAATTTGTTTCCCAAAGGAGTATCCCCCTGGACCCCCCCCCCCCCCCCCTTAGATTAGCTAACTCAGAAACAGTGTAACAGCACATGGTGATGTGTCTACAGCAGATATGTCATTGTGCTGAGCCACTGGCAGACAGATAGTATTAGTGGGTTGTTTTTCCCTGCGGCGGAGGGATGGAGGGGGCATCAATTAGCCTCCAGCAGGCTCTGACCTTGAAATGGAGCACAGACAGAAAACAGGAAGTCTCCCTGTACCACAGCTTGCAGTTCCAGTTTGTGTCCCTCATTTATTGATTTTCACTTTTTCATACAACTGAAAATGTGCACTGAAACATTTTCGGGATCTTAGATATTGTAAGCTGCCTACCAGCTAAAACAAATTAAAAAAAATAAAACCTTAACAACATCCATTTATTGTAGTGAGACATATCATGTGGTTTAATTTAATGGATCATAAAATACTTTGAGAGGAAGGAGTGAATGTTAGAAATGATACATTTAACCACTGTAGAAGTAAAGTAGGTTTGAATAGAACTATCATTTCCTGCACGCCTATCTGTGTAGCAATATTTCAGAGGCTTAGTCATGGGCTACACTCTGCAAGTCACAACATGTCTGCTTTCAGGCAAAGTCTTGACACTTCCTAGCACAGTTGATAGAACGCACCATTTACAAACTCAGTGATTAAACAGACACACAAAGAAACATTTGAATCCTTTTTCATAAAAACACTTTGCTTGTCTCGGCAAAGATGAAAATCACAGTCCAAGGTTATGCAGGACTCCAGCTTGTATCCCTGTGCCCATAAATATATCCCATATCATGAAATTAGAGACTAGTTCTGAAACAAAGGGACATCCTGTCTAAAAGAGCTTTCACAGAACTGAGTGTTGGGTACTTACAGATTGTTGGGATGATGATGTCGTTTAATGCCTGTGTTGTCTGGGGATGGGGAGTGACGATGGGACGTTCAGCGTTGTATTTCAATGTAACAGGGGGATCAGACTGAGTCACTCGTGGAGGCTGAGGCATGTATGGCCCTTGAGTAGATTTCTCTTCCACTAAATCGTCAGGACGTCCTGGGGTAATGGCGGTGGTCAAGGAGACAAAAGACGGACTTGAGTGAGGAATGGACATAGTTAGTCCCAGTGTGGGGGTAACTGATATGATGATTGGGTCCTGTCCAATGCGTTTCGGATCTAAATGTGTGGGTGGTTCATACTGAAAGATCTTATCCACGAAGACCCATTTGAGGCCAGCTGTGCAGAGGGCTAAACTAAGCAGACAGGCCAGGATGGGAAGAATGCAGATTTTCTCAGAGTGCAGGCAATTGTTAATCTGTTCCATCTCTATACACACACAGCAGGTCCCTGGCAAAGCCACTATTCCCAAAGCCCCCCAAATGCTCCCCATCACCACCACCACCTCCCTCTGCGCCCTCCTCCCCACTCTCCCGGCCAGCTGCTTCTGTCTCTACTGGTTTCTCCTCTGGGACTTGTCCAGTATCAACAGTAGACCTTGTAGGGGTGACTGATCCAGGAGGGGGAGCTGGCCCAGCAGAGAAGTCCTCCATTCCCTCAGTCATCCTTTCCAACTGCTGGATGAAGGATCTCTGAGCACCTCAACTATTAACTCAGAGCATCACACAGTGGCTGTCTGCCACCAGTCTCCTCGAGTATGTTTTCCATCATCAGGCAGCAGAGTCAAAGCTGGGATGTCAGAGGAAGGTACAAATGCTCTTCAGAGTGAGTTGAACCGTTTTAGCAGTCTGGGAGGGATGTAGACAGCCTTCTGCGCAAGAGGGAAAGGAGCTCCTTACTCATGCTCCCTCACAGGAAACGCAATCAGTCTAAAAATAGAACTGTCAAATTGGCTGCAGACAAAAACAAAAAAGATTGCCAGAGAATTTGATTCCTTAAATGTTGGCATGGTCTACGAGAGAGCAGTGGGGGAACAGCAGCACTCACTCACCTGAGCACTTGGGCAGAAGAGGCGGTGTTGACGCGATGGGCCAGCTGCAGTAGCTGTAGTGCAGAGGACAGGACGGCCAGGCACTGCAGTGGCAGGAGGGACATGCTGTGTTGTCTGCGGAGCTCCAAGTAGCTGAAAGGCTGAATCATCGGGGAGCGGCAGGTGCCCTTCCTCTCAGCACAGCCACAGAAACAGATGAGTAAGGGGAAAGAGAGAGAATGAGAATCATAGAGAGGGGGAGGGCTGCAGTAGCAGAGAAGGGCAGAGAAGACGGGATACTCCCCTTTTTCTTCTCTCACCCCTCCTCTCTCAGTCTTTCTTTTCCAAGTGGTGAGCAGGGCAGCCTTTGGCCTCCTCCCTCTCTGCCTCTCTTCCTGTCTGGTGGCGGTGCTCCGTGCTCTCTTTGCAGGCTGCTCCCAATCCCAGCACAAAGCATCCAGCTAAGCAAGTTCCTACTTGATCCAATTAGAGCGCATGTCAGCAAATCCCAGAGAGGCAAACTGTTGTAGCCACCCCCTCCAGCACCACTCCCCATTGATTATGCTGATACTAAAGGGTGTGTTTTTTGTCAAGGGGAAGGAGCCGGTGAAACAGACATATGATCCACCCCAAGAGCATGCAGCCATTGTGTTCTACTCTTCTCAAGTATCTGCATTCATTAGTGTAATAACACAGATGAAAATGATGATGAAAAAGGATATATATAGTGTGTGTGTATATCCCTTTTCTTCATCATAATATATATATATATATATATATATATATATATATATATACACACACATGTAATTCAATAGATCTGCTTCAGTTTTACACTGGTATTGTTCATGCTGGTTCACTTTCACATTGTCATTACTTACTGGGACTGAGCCAACATTATTAGTAACACCTGTGCTTGACCTACTGTGCCAAGTCAAAATGTCTGTTACGAACCCGGCCTAAAGTAAACAAGATGGTTGCAACTGAGCATATGGGCACAGATAAAGGTATGTGTTATATGTGCCATGGTTTTGTTATAGCTCCCAATAGTCGATTATCACTGCTGGGAGGACATTTTGGGAGTACAAAATCAATACCAGAGAGGGTGCCTTATTGGTAAATTATTTTAAATATATTCTGAATACCAAGAAATTACTAAAAAGAACTAGAATACAGATCAGGCCCAGTCATTTCAGCTGATGAAACATAACCACCATCCAAATATAAACACAAAATATGCCAGATCACTCAGTCATACTTCAACATTTATTTTGGTGTGCAATTTGTCAGATATACTTAGTAAACTGGGGATATTGATCACAAAACTAACACTTCCTTTAACAGCGTGCAAGTGTGACAGAAAGCCCCCAGACCGCCAATAAACTATTAACTGCCCAACCCCCCACCACGTGGGCTAATAGGCTAGCAGGACAATCCAAAGTGTTCTTGAGGAGTTGGGGCTTAAACAAGATGAAGACAGTCACAAAGGTCAGGTCACCGCCACACTGAACAGTGACACTGCTGTGACCCTTTCCCATCCGGCCACACTGAACAGTGACACTGCTGTGACCCTTTCCCATCCGCGGACAGAATTAATACCAGTAATGGTATCTGAGGGAGAGGACTTCCTGTCAGGCCCTGAATTAGGGACCTGCATTGATTATCTTCTCAGCATTTTCATCCTGTATGGGGGCTTAAACAGTGACAGAAGAAATAGATAAATAAATGAGCATGAGAGATTTAAAGAATATAGATAGATGAACTCACAAAATAAATATTCAAAAAATAAAATGTTTTTTAATTAGTATATTTCCAAATTTGACACAAGTCAGCTTAGACGGAAGCAGCCCGCTACGTTCTTTGTAATAGTAAACATCAAAAGTCTGACCAACCCTCAACGGTGATTTGAGTTGGGAATTTTCCATTCTACTCCTGTACTATTTCTATGATGCCACCATTGTTCACTGAAACCCAGACTGTTCAGTCAATGAGAGCCAGGAGAGACCATGATGAGTTTGTGTGACACCATCCCTCATTATCATAGAGATAAATATGTAGCAATAAACAAACATGAAAATGAATGTAGAATGAAACAAAAATAGAAATAAGTTTGTGGAATCAAATGAATAAATACAGAAATATTTGATATCGTTTATTTTTGTTTAAATAACATTGATCTACTTTTGCAAAAAGTAATCATGCTCATTTATCGATATCCGTTTTGGGAACATGTATTTAAGCACTGCTTTGTTTAAGATAAACCACTTACAACATTACATTACAGTCATTTATCAGACGCTTTTATCCAAAGGGACTTACAATTCAGAGTATCACATTTCTACACCGTAGGCACAGCTACAGGAGCAATTTTGGGGTTAAGTCTCTTGCTCAAGGACACATCGACATGCAACTAGCGGAGCTGGAGCCAGGGTTCGAACCGCCAACCCTCTGATTGAAAGACGGCCCTGCTATCCACTTAACCACAATCACCCCAATACTACAAGAGCAAACAAAGCACATGCAATTATGGTTTATACATGCTCAAGCAGCTATACATGGTACTCAATAGAGTGAAAAGGATGTATTCAAATAACAAATGCTAAATTTCCTCTTTCAAACTTTATAAATTGAAGAGAGGCATGTTAGATGCAGTCTCAACCATTTCCTCTAATGCATTTGTTTTAGTAGTCAAAATCTTGGATGAAGAACATTAACACAGTTTCTACAACAGATGTGTAAAACTAGACCATGGCTTTCCTTGAAACACCCACTGAAAATGGTAAATGGACTGTACTTTTTTAGTCTTCCGACCACTCAAAGCACTTTGTTTGGAGCATACACCAAAAAAAAAAAAGTGATGAGATTGTTAATGTACCTTTCCCATTTAAACTTTGCAGGATTATAGTGCCAAGAAATTTGAACTCACATTTTAAACTGGTTTATTTATATAAGAGGTAGATTCTCCCTCAGCTCCAAGTATGATCATCTCTTTAGGTTTTCCAGTGTTAAAATGAAGGTTTTAAACTAAAATTTACATTTGTCATAAGTCAAGAGGAGCAGTCATGCGTGTATTACATTACTTCTATTTAGCTTACGCTTTTATCCAAAAGGAACTACAATAAGTTTATTCAGCCATGTGGTCACATCCCAAAAAGTGCAAGAATCTGTCACGGGGCATGATGAAGGACTCAAACGCAGACAGTCAGGTGCAGTAAGAAAGGGTTTTAATGAGTCACAAACTCCTCCGAGGCCGAGAGTCAGAGTCAGAGTCCACAACCGGGTGGGTGGAGGGGGTCTGGAGGAGGGACGGCCGGACTGCCAGACTGGGGGTCCGGAGAAGACTGGGGACAGGGCTCTAGAGGCTGGAGATCAGCCGGGGGACAGGGCTCTAGAGGCTGGAGATCAGCCGGGGGACAGGGCTCT